>NW_012101965.1:1907674-1942524 GCF_000951045.1 Mandrillus leucophaeus
TGCTCATCATCACTGGTCATCAAAGAAATGCAAATCAGAACCATAATGAGATACCATCTCACACCAGTTAGAATGGCAATCATTTAAAAATCAGGAAACAACAAGTGCTGGAGAGGATGTGGAGAAATAGGAACACTTTTACACTGTTGGTGGGACTGTAAACTAGTTCCACCATTGTGGAAAACAGTGTGGCAATTCCTCAAGGATCTAGAACTAGAAATACCATTCGACCCAGTCATCCCATTACTGGGGATATACCAAAAGGATTATAAGTCATGCTGCTATAAACACACATGCACACGTATGTTTATTGTGGCACTATTCACGATAGCAAAGACTTGGAATCAACCCAAATGTCTATCAGTGACAGACTGGATTAAGAAAATGTGGTACATACACACCATGGAATACTATGCAGCCATAAAAAAGGATGAGTTCGTTTCCTTTGGAGGGACATGGATGCAGCTGGAAACCATGATTCTCAGCAAGCTATCGCAAGAACAGATAACCAAATACCACATGTTCTTACTCATAGGTGGGAATTGAACAATGAGATCACTTGGACACAGGAAGGGGAACATTACACACTGGGTCCTATTGTGGGGAGGGGGTAGCGGGGAGGGATAGCATTAGGAGATATACCTAATGTAAATGATGAGTTAATGGGTGCAGCACACCAACATGGCACATGTATACGTATGTAACAAACCTGCACACTGTGCACATGTACCCTAGAACTTAAAGTATAATAAAATAAATAAATAAAAATAAAGTGTGAGTAATGTTATTCTTTTCTTTAAAGCAAAACACATGATAAGTTATACCATCTTTCAACTATAAAATATTGGGACCCCATTATAGGTATATCTGTTTTTACATAAATTGAAGACACAAATATTTGAACTATCGATTTATTCAGTAAACTTTTTTTTTTTTTTTTTTGAGACGAAGTCTGGCTCTGTCGCCCAGGCTGGAGTGCAGTGGCGTGGTCTTGGCTCACGGCAACCTCTGCCTCCTGGGTTCAAACGATTATCCTGCCTCAGCCTCCTGAGTAGCTGGGATTACAGGCACCTGCTATCACACCCAGCTAATTTTTTGTACTTTTAGTAGAGCAGGGTTTCACCATGTTGGCCAGGCTGGTCTCGAACTCCTGACCTCGTGATCAGCCCGCCTAGGCCTCCCAAAGTGCTGGGATTACAAGCGTGAGCCACCGCACCTGGCCTCAATAAACATTTTCAAAGTAGCAACATGTCTAAAGCAACGTCTTGGATATCGCAAGGGACATAAAGATAGATAAGATATAAGATTTTTCCCTCAGGAGCTTATAATAGAGTAGATTCATGTACAATCACAAATAACATGCAAAAGTAAAAATAAAATAGACACATTGTAAATACTCAATTCAAGAAAATGCCCTAACTTGGGTTTAGGAAGTCAGAGAGATATCTCAGATATCTCTCTCACACACACAATGTAATGATATGAACAACCACCACCACAACAAAAAATAGGTAAAGTCCATAGAAAAGTAGACCATCAGAGATCAAACCCTCGGAGAAGGTCCTGGTAACCAGCAAAATTGTGAGATAGAAGTTTCCAGAAATGCACCCTGCTAGGCTTGTTACTGTCTCATTAGCAACAAACTTCATCAATCACAGGATTGGGATTAAGAGCTCTGATTCTGATTTGTTGAAATCTAGAAAAATCTTACTAATAATGTACAACTTAGAGAAAGCTAGGAAAGAGGAAGTAGGCCACCAAAGAAGAAGGTTTAGAAATTGCTAATAGATGTATAGGACCCTCTACCCAGCCACTTTTATATTTGCTCGGAGAGAGAAAAGAAAAGGAAAAACAAACAAACAACGCTGCAGCTTAACATTTTGTTACTTTTGTGGAGGGAAGGCAGAGGGTTAATATTATTCACTGTTTGGGGCAATGAGTAGCAATTTAGTTTAAGAAAAAAACAAAATTTGAGGGAACAGATGTTAGGAAAACTGTCCCTATCCTATAAAGTTCCTATTTATAGGATAACATCCATAGGATTGCTCCCCAATTGAGCAAATGGATAATATCACTATTATAAAACCTAAGGTTGATGTTCGAGATATTTTTCAGATTCTGCTTTCTGATAGACCAGCTGGTGCCACCCAGACCAGTAGATGAGCTCAACTAGTTCTGTGATCCCACTCAGGAACTGAGGACAGCAAGAACTCACTTTCACCCCCTGTGATTTCATCCCAGACAGAATCAATCCTCATTCCCCACTCTCTAGTCCCCTGTCCGCTAAACTATCCTTGAAAAACTCTAACCTCTGAGCCTTCAGGGAGATTTATATCAGTGATAACTTCAGTTCTCCCACGGGGCCAGCCTTTTTCTTTACTGAAATACCACTTTCTCAGTGAATTGATTTTGCCTCTGCAGCAAGCAGGAAGAACCTGTCTGGTGATCAAAGAAAACCCAGGCCTACCAACCAGATAAAGTGAAAAGAAATTCAAGCAGAAGTTCAGAACCGTGCTGTCAATATTAAGAACTGGCAAGTAAAGAAAAAAGACAGACGTGGCATCCCTGTATCCATGTATTCACTTTTTGCTTCTAGTAGCAGGAGACAGAGAATACACTGACAGATAAATATAATCCAAGTCAACTGGGAATAAGTGAGATGGAGAAAAGTGAAGCAGACCCCAAGGATTATAAATCATTCCATTATAAAGATACATGCACACATATGTTCATTGCAGCACTATTCACAATAGTAAAGACATGGAATCAACTCACATGCCCATCAATGATAGACTGGATAAACAAAATGTGGTACATATACATTATGGAATACCATACAGCCATAAAAAGGAATGAGACCATGTCCTTTGCAGGGGCATGGACGGAGCTAGAAGCCATTATCCTCGGAAAACTAACACAGGAACAGAAAACCAAACACCACATGTTCTCACTTGTAAGTGGGAGCTGAATGATGAGAACGCATGGACACAGGGAGGGGGACAATACACACTGGACCCTGTCAGGGGACTGGGGGGTGGGAGAGCATCAGAATAAATTGCTAATGCATGCTGGGCTTAATATCTAGGTAATGGATTGATAGCAAACCACCACGGCGCAGGTTTACCTATGAAACAAACCTACATGTCCTGCACATGTACCCAGAACTTAAAATAAAATTAAATTTAATTGAAAAAAAAAAGTGAAGCAGAGCAGATGGATAGAGAAGATGGAGGAAAGTGCTGCTTTGTGAAGAGTTTTCAGGGAAGGCCTCTCTGCAAGGTGACTTTGGAAGAGACTGGGCCCTGCAGCCACCTGGGAGGAAGAGCACTTCTGGTGGAGGAAACAGCAGGTGAAGAGGGAATATGCTAGACATGTTTCCAAGAACTGTCATGGGGAGCAGAGTTAGCAAGAGGAGAGTGGGAGAGAATGAGCTGGGAGGTATCAGGCAATCAGCTCTACTAGTGATGGGAGGGATGCTGGTTAAAGACCTTGCCTTTTACTCTGAGAAGCCACTGAGGGTTGCACAGAGGAATACCATGACCTGATTCCAGCTGCTCTATTAAAGGAGCAGGAGTGGAAGCAAGAAGACAAATTTATGAAGCCACTGCAATAGTCTAGGTCAGAGGTCAGCAAACCTTTTCTTTAAAGAGCCAGCTAGTAAATATTTTTGGCTTTGCAAACCATGTGGTTCCTGTGGCAAATACTCAGCTCTTCCATTGTAGCATGAAAGCAGCCACAGACAATTAGTAAACAAATGGGTATCACCAGACGTGTCTCTCCTATGGCCCTGGCTATAGTTTGCAGGCTCCCAATCCAAATGATGGGGGATTAGAACAGAATGGTAGCTACACAGGTGTTAAGATGTAGTTGGATCCTGGGTATTTTTGAAATAACAACAAACAGGATGTAACAATAGGTCCCATTTAGGACATGAAAGAATGAAAAATGTCATGGATGACTCCAAGATTTTTGCCCTAAGACAACAAACAAAGAACAGAGCTGTCTTGGTACAGTTGTTCAGGTTGTACACTGTACAGAGCAAGACATTAAAGAGGACCCTGATTGCACTATAGATGTACTCATTTGTATATTTATTATTATATTTTTCTATCAAATAGCACTAAAGTGTTTTTTCTAACAAAATATATATCACAATAATTTTCTAAAAGATGGAAATAAAGTACCTTAAGGTACACTACTACGGTGGCCAGAAAGTGTCAATACTCACTTTAGAAATGAGGATACTAAAAAGCGCATGTGCCATGGACTAATGTGGAACCAAACTTTTCACTTTAATACATTTTCTTTTCAAATTAAAATTTTAAAAAATGAGTTGTATGATTCTATAACTTACAGAACTTAATTCCTGGGCAACCAGAGAAACCAAACTCTTTCTCTGCTTCAGTTTGCTGAGTTTTCTTTGTGTGTTTTTGTTTTTTGTTTCCTTTGTAGTGTCAAGTCAACAAGGTTGTATCTTTAGGATAATGTATATCTATTTTGAGTTTTATAAAATTATTTAGTACATGGCACTACTAAAATCTGTTTCTATAGCCTCTTTTAAAGAAGAACACTTGTAAAAAACTTGTTTAAAGAAAGCATGTTATCTCATAAACCAACAACAAAAATGCTTGACTGATTCATTTTTCATCTAATATTTAAATTTAGCAAGAGTTGGTATGACTAGGTTATGTCACTATCTGCAAAACAGAAGAAAATGTCTTTCTGCAAAACACACACACATTACACATACCCTCTTATTCTGCATGCCATGAAATGCTCTGGTTTTCTTGAGAGGGGGAAATTGTTGCCTCAATGTGGTGTATGAAATCTATATAAATTATATGACACCCTCCCCCTAAAAAATCTAGAAAAAAGATGCCATTTATGTTACTAATAGCTTTCGAATGGAAGTATGACATCGGTGAGCTACGTATAATTATACTTACTTGCAAGTTATATTAGCATTCATTGAAATATTTGGAAAGGTAAATTAGTTTTCTTCTAAAACGTTACTTGGAAACTTCCTGACTTCAGAATGTTTCATTTTCAAGATTAATGGTGGATTTCTAACATATTGAATACTGTAAATAAAAACTGCTTTCTGACATAACAATGATATCTTAGTATTGCCATACTTGCAAATAATTCCAGGCAAGGCACAGTGAGTGGCTCACGCCTGTAACGGAGGCCAAGGTGGGTGAATCACTTAAGTCCAGCCTGGCCAACGTGGCAAAACCCTGTCTCTACGAAAAATACAAAATACAAAAATTAACTGGACATGGTGGTGCACACATACCCGTAGTCTCAGCTACTTGGGAAAGTGGCTTAAACCTGGGAGGCAGAGGTTGCAGTGATCTGAGATTATGCGACTGCACTCCAGCCTGGGAGATAGCATGAAGCTCTGTTGAGAGAAAGAGAGAAGAGGAGAGGAGAGGAAAGGAGAGGGGAGGAGAGGAGAGGAGAGGAGAGGAGAGGAGAGGGAAAGAAGGAAAGAAAGAAAAGAAAGAGAAAGAAAGAAAGAAAGAAAGAAAGAAAGAAAGAAAGAAAGAAAGAAAGAAAGAAAGAAAGAAAGAAAGAAAGAAAAGAAAAGAAAAGAAAAGAAAAGAAAAGAAAAGAAAAGAAAAGAAAAGAAAAGAAAAGAAAAGAAAAGAAAGAAGGAAGGAAGGAAGGAAGGAAGGAGGGAAGGAGAGAAAGAAAGAAAGAAGATTCCATTGGACTTTATATTTCCACTAGTGGCTTCCTGCCAGGAAGAGCAGGGCATGACCTGAAATGCAGATAGCAGGATTTGCATTTCTAGGCTGGAGTTGGGAAGTAGTTTCTGGTCAGCCTCTACACACTTTATTGTACCAATTGCTTTGGGATGAGATTCAGGTGGGAATTTGGTAAAAGTTCTATATTTTTCCTGATTAAAAACTAAATTACATGAATATCCTAAAAGAGAGATTAAGAAAATTCCATTTATGTTAGTATAAAAAGAATTAAAAACTTAGGAATAAATTTAAAAAAGAGGTGAGACTTGTGCAACTACAAAATATTGCTGAAAGAAAATAAAGATACTAATAAATGGAAAGACATTGCATGTTCATGGATTGGAAGAAATATTGTTGTTACTACTACCCAAAATGATCTACAGATTCAATGCAATCCTTATCAAAATCCCAATGATGTTTTCTGTAAAAAATGGAAAAATCAATCTAAAATTCATGTGGAATCTCAAGGGACCTCAAATAGTCAAAACTAGAAAAAAAAATTCAGGGATTTCACACTTCCTGAGTTCAAAACTTACTACAAAGCTATGGTTATCAAAACAATGTGGTACTGGCATAAAGACAGGCATATAGAACAATGTAATATGATAGAAATCCCAGAAATAAACCCGTGTGTATATGGCTGAATAATTTTTGACAAGGGTGCCAAGGTCATTCAATAGAAAAAGAATAGTCTTCAAAACTGGTGCTGGGAAAACTGGATATCTACATGCCCCTGTCCCCTTGCCAAAAAAAAAAAAAAAAAATTGGACTCTTACCTTATACCACATAGAAAAATTAACTCAAAATAAATCAAAGATCTAAATGTAAGAGCTAACACTATAAAACTCTTAAAAGAAAATATAGGGAGAAAGCTTTGTGACAGTGAATTTGGTAATTATTTCTTGGATATGACACAAAAAACAGAGACAATAAAATAAAACTAGATAAATTGGACTTCATCAAAATTAAAATATTTTGTGTATCTAAAGACAATATCAATAGAATGAAAAGGAAACCCATGAAACGGGAGAAGTCATTTGCAAATTATGTATCTAAGAAGGGGTTAATATTCAGAATATATAAGGAAACTCCTATAACTTAACAAAAGAAAAACAACCCAATTCAAAAATGGACAAAGGATGTGAATAGACATTTCTCCAAAGAAGATACATAGATGGCCAATAAATACATGAAAAGATGCTCACCATCACAAATTATCTGGGAAACACATTTTTTTTCTTTTTTTAATTTTACTTTAAGTTCTGGGATACATACGCAGAACGTGCAGGTTTGTTATATTGTATACATGTGCCATGGTGGTTTGCTGCACCTATCAACCTGTCATCTAGGTTTTTAAGCCCCACATGCATTAGGTATTTGACCTAATGCTTTTGCTCCCCTTGCCCCCCAACCCCCAACAGGCCCTGGTGTGTGATGTTCCCCTCCCTGTGTCCATGTGTTCTCATTGTTCAGCTCCCACTTATGAGTGAGAACATGTGGTGTTTGGTTTTCTGTTCCTGTGTTAGTTTGCTGAGCATGATGGCTTCCAGCTTCATCCATGTCCCTGCAAAGGACATGCTTTTTTATGACTGCATAGTATTCCATAGCATATATGTGCCACATTTTCTTTATGGGAAAATCATATTAAAACCACAATGAGATACCATTCACACCTATTAGGATGGCTAGCTTCAAAAAAGTGTTGGCAAGAATAAGGAGAAATGGGAACGCTTGTACATTGCTGGTTGGAACGTGAGACCACTGTGAAAAACAGTATTTTGGTAGCACAAAAGATTAAACATAGAATTATTGTATGATCTAGCAATTCCCCTCTGGAAATACACCCAAAAGAATAGAAAGTATGAACTCAAAGAGATATTGGTGCATCCTTGTGTATAGCAGCATAATTCACAAGGATCAAAAGATGGAAGCAACCCTATTGTCCATTAATAGATCAATGAATAAACAGAATCTGGTACATAACTACTATATTAGTCCATTATAATGCTGCTATAAAGAACTATCTGAGGCTGGGTAATTTATAAAGAAAAGAGGTTTAATTGGCTCACAGTTCTGCAGGCTGCACAGGAAGCATGGCTGGGGAGGCCTCAGGAAATTTACAGTCAAGTGGAATGTGAAGGGGAAGCAAGCATATCTTCAAATGACCGGTAGGAGAGAGAGAGTGAAAAAGGAGGTGCTACACACTTTTAAACAACCAGAACTCACACTCAAGAGATCATAAGGGGGAACTCAGCCCCCATGATCCAATCACCTCTCACCAGCTCCCTCCCACCAGGTCCTTCCCACAACGTTAAAGATTACAATTCAATTTGAGATTTGTTTGGAGACACAGAGCCAAACCATATCACATATAAATAAATACTTTTGAGCCTTAAAAGGGAAGGAAACTCTGTCATATACTACAACATGTATAAACCTTGAGGACATTGTGCTAAGTGAAACAAGTCGTCAGAAAAGGATAAATATTGTATAATTCTACTTATTTAAGGTATCTAGAGTAGTCAAATTTATAATGTTGGGACTAGAGCATGATACCCCAAAGCATAGCACCTTGGCATGCTGAGTACTTTGAACTAAAGGAGATTGAAAGGTCTCAGAAGCAAGGTCTCTCTGACCCTCTGCCATCCTCCTGTTTCTCACCCCTCTTTCTCCCATAAAGCGAGTCATGGAAATCAGAATTCCTCTTTCCCAAGGTGGGTCATAGAAACTAGAACCTCTTTTCCCCCAAGCAAGCCATAAACCTAGAACAGTCACTCTCTTAAAGACCTTCATTCCACAGGGGTCCTACCCAAGCCCAGGAGGAAGGAAGGCTATACAGAGAGACCAAGAAGAATCTGAACAGTCAGGCCTTGCTAGGTTTCCCCCCACAGCCTGTCACCGCTAGATCATACCCTTTGGTCCAATGACATTTCTACACGGCTGTCCATTCTTCATTGATCCTAAGCATAAAAATAGACAGTTTTTCCTGGATCTTTGGGTCTTCATTTCTGCTGTTTCTCATGTCACATAAAACTATGATTAAGTAAATTTGTTGTACTTTTCTCTTGTTAACCTATCTTTTGTTACAGGAATGTTGACTGTGACCCTTATGATGGGTAAGGAAGGGTACCACACTTTTCTGCCCCTTCAATAGATACGGAAGGTAGAACGGTGGTTGCCAGGAGCTGGGGGAAGAGGGGAACAAGATTTTTTTTTTTTAGATGGAGTTTTGCTCTTGTTGCCCAGGCTGGAGTGCAATGGCATGATCTCAGCTCACTGCAACTTCTACCTCCCTGGTTCAAGCAATTCTCCTGCCTCAGCCTCCCGAGTAGCTGGGGTTACAGGCGGCTGCCACCACACCCAGCTAATTTTTTGTATTTTTAGTAGAGATGGGTTTCACCATATTGGCCAGGCTGGTCTTGAACTTCTGACCTCAGGTAATTCACCGGCCTTGGCCTTCCAGAGTGCTGGGATTACAGTGTGAGCTGCCATGCCCAGCCAATAAATTGTTTAATGGAGATAGAGTTTCAGTTGAGGAAGATGAAAAAGTTCTGGAGATAAATAGTGGTGACAGTTCTACAATGATATGAATGTACTTAATGCTACTGAACTGCACATTTAAAAATGGCTAAAGTGGTAAGTTTCATGCCATGTAAATATGCCACTTAAAAATGGCTAAAATGGCCAGGCACAGTGGCTCATGCCTATAATCCCAGCACTTTGGGAGGCCGAGGTGAGTGGATCACCTGAGATCAGTAGTTCAAGACCAGCCTGATCAACATGGATAAACCCCGTCTCTCCTAAAAATTCGAAGTTAGCCAGGTATGGTGGCGCATGCCTGTAATCCCAGCTACTCGGGAAGCTGGGACAGGAGAATCGCTTGAACCCAGGAGGCAGAGGTTGCGGTGAGCCGAGATTGCACCATTGCACCCCAGCCTGGGCAAGAGAGCAAGACGGTCTCAAAAAAAATGGCTAAAATGTGCCTGGGTAGAAGGGCTCACACCTGTAATCCCAGCACTTTGAGACAGAAGTATCGCCTGAGCCCAGGAGTTCAACCCATTCAGGCAACATGGTGAGACCTTGTCTCCACAAAATTTAAAACAGTTAGCTGGGCATGGAGGTGTGCACTTGTCCCCAGGAGTCAGAGGCTGTAGTAAGCAGTGATCACACCACTGCACTCCAGCCTGGATGACAGAGTGAGATCTTGTCTCTAAGAAAAAAATTAAAAATAAAAATAAGAAAACGGCAAAAGTTTCATGCCAATGTATATTTTACTACAATAAAAAGAAAATGAAAAAAAGCTGTATTAAAAGATCGACTGTTTCTCTTTCTTAACTGAAAACTGTAGGAGAAAAGAATGGTGAAACGTAGAAGTCACAGGAAATGTTCAGGAAAAAAATATGACTAAAAGCCTATGATTTTGAAGCCAGCCAAAACGCAGGCTCCTTTCCAAGACTGGAATTAGAGGTAATTTCTTCCATAACTCTTGCTTCCTGGCATAGACTGCATAGTTGGACCAAGGGCAGGAGATGGGGGCGGAGGGATGCAACTTCTTTCTTCTGCCAATGCTAATGGCTCTCCCACAGCTGTAGAAAAGTGATTAAGAATATAATACCATTTCCAATCAGCTTTCCTAAGTAACCTGCACTTAAAGAACAGTAAAAATTAAACGGAGCCAGTAAAACACTGGCTGAAAACAAAAGAGGGGAGCCAGCCGTCTGTAAAACACTAATGTTCATTCTGCCAGGACGTGTTTGGCTGGTAAGAAAGTGTTGCAGCCAAAAGCCATTGGAACAAACTAACCTGAGCCAGTCTTTTCTTTGGGATGCACTTTTGTTGTTACCTTCTGAATTCCACAGAGCTGTGAGCCTGTCCCCTTCTTTCATTGCGCTCCCCCAATATAGCAAAGCCCTCCCTTTTTGCCAGGTTGGATGGCCTCATTGGTGTGGCCATGACAATGGATGTTCATTTCACCACTATAAAAGGGTTTAATGATTAAAAGGCCACACCATAGCACTGGACCACAAAACTCTCTGGATCCCATGAAGCCCCTTTGATTCAAAATGTTCTTTTGACAGGATCAAGAGCAGTTCTCATTCTACTGGGCTGCAGAAACATCTGCATTTTTTATCTGTTACCTTCTACTCAGTGCACATAGTTAATGTGTAATTAATGAAACACCCTTTCTCCGAGTGACATACAATCAAGCCAGAGCTCCCACCAACCTCGCGCTGGCTCCAATAGAGCGGGCTGCTTTTGTATCCTTGTACCCTCATTCAGAGCTAGTAAGAAAACCGGTCACAGGCTTATCGAGCCAGCTTATGTCTTAATCTTTTTTTTTTTTTTGTCTCTTTCCCCTTCCTCTTCTGTCTCCTGGTGGTGGTAAGGTGGGGGAGCGGGGGGCGGCACGGGAATGACCAAAAAAAGTGAGGTTGGGGGAACAGAAGAAAAATAACTCACACAAGAACAACTACTGACCTTTTCTTTCTCTGACATTATTGGGAGGGGGGTGAACCAAAGGCACAAAAATAGAAAAGTTGGATGAGAAGAGAGCTGAAACACAGCAGAGGAAAGACAGAAGGAGGAAGAGAAGGAGGGATGAAAGGTAGGAGGGGGAAAGAAGGAAGGAAGGAAAGAAGGAGGGAAGGAAAGAAGGAGGGAAGGAAAGAAGGAGGGAAGGAAAGAAGGAGGGAAGGAAAGAACGAGGGAAGGAAGGAAGAAAGGAGGGAAGAAAGGAAGGAAGGAAGGAAGGAAGGAAGGAGGGAAGGAAGGAAGGAAAGAAGGGAGGGAGGGAGGATGGCAGGGAGAAAGGGAGTGAGGAGATAAGGAAGGAAGGAAGGGAGGGATGAAAAAGAAAAGGAAACCCATTCTTACATGTATTTGATTTAAAAAGAGTAGAATGAATTTTAAGTCTGACGTAGGCAGACAGCTAGTACAGGCAGCTAGTGTGGCTCAGGGTTACGCAACCACTGCAATATTTCTATTGTATTACCAGACCAGGGGTTCTAGCAGTGACTGGTGACTCAAGAGATGTGATGACGTAATTATTTTAGAGCCTGTTTAAGCATTTGCACAGACTCAACAGTAGGCAGAATTGGAAAGGAGGTATCCCATTGAACATCCTGACTGGAATACACCTGAATTAGTGCTTCCCTTGAGTGTGAGAGGTTTGTTACCTTAGCCCATGTGCACTGTGTCTCTTTTAAGCAGCTTTAAATTTGGATTACTTGAGAATATTCACAATTATCTCCTAGAAGTTGTTGAATAACAGCCTTTGAAAGTTAAACACTTTTCTAAAGATACATTCTGTAACCCTGTTTTGTGACAGGCTAGTCAAATGAACATGTTTTCATTTGGAAATGCTGAGGGAATTGTATGTGAAAATAAATGAGTTTATCTTTATTTCTAGTTCACATAGCAATTTAAAACCCAGTCCTTGCAACTATAAAGAACTTTCTTTTTGACTCTTCTGACCTAGACTGAGACAATCTCATTAAGCACTGAGTACTTAGAATATTTAATTGAACTAGAAAGAGTTGCAATGTCTTGATATTCCATTTAATATTTAAATATTTCCGCCACTTAAATATTTTTATTTTGAAGTGAACCAACAATCAGAAAATAACATAAATGAGCCATGTATATATTTGATTCTGCAGTAGGGCTTAAGGGCTATCCATGCCTTCATTTTTTCTATAACTTAGCTGAGACTGTTTACTTGGGTGCCATTTGCTATTCCGTTGTCTGAGAAGCTTCCAGCAAGTCCCTATGCCAAGGGGCAAATGGGAATCCCTAAGTTCTACGGTCCTTAAGTGGCTTTACAACACCAGCAAATGCCTCTACTAGAAACTGAAACTTAAAAAAAAAAAAATTAGCAATCTCCCTTTAATCATAACTAAATATGATGGCAGATGCTGTGTATGTTCTCTTTACCAGTTAAGAAAACTCAGTAAATATCTTTCTGAAATAAGGCTGTTTCACCTGCAAAGTGAGACTAATAGCATTCGTAAAGGATTTAGGGGGTATTATACAAATGCAAAATATTGTTGAGTCTTTTCCTTAGTAAAGAAAAGCTCCAAATAATACCGTGGAAGAATGGAGCATTATTGCCATTTGATCTGAATATTTTTTAACACCGGGGCTCAGCAAAGGTTTATAAGAGTCTGGATTTAAGGGTCAGTGCTCTATTTGACTCTGGAATAGCGTTTAGTCTAAATTTCTTTTGTGTCCGGGTGGGCACTTTTCTTTCTTTGAATCAAGTAACTTGCCTAAATTTCCTGGGCTAGGGTTTCCTCATCTGAAACCTAGTTGATAAAAATTGGTTGACATCCATCAGAATATATCCACTGTGTTTTAACAATGGGTTCAAATTACTGCAATGGGGCTATGAAGACATCAAAATCTACATACATTTATCCTACAGCTCAGACAATAAATGATTCCTTACTCGACAAATATACTTTACGTATCCAGAGCCACAAAAGTTATTGTCAACTTCCTGTTTACGACTTGCAAAGAAAAAATGAATTGCTGGGGACCTTATATTTTATTAATCCCTGAGCAATGTCATAAGTAAATTGTATTGATATATTGAAAAGCAAATTGCTTTGAGGATAAGGTACTTTTTTTTTAGTTGAAAGTGTGACTAGCTTTGGAAATCAGCAGAATTTATTGGTGTGCTTTAAGATAATTGATGACGGTCACTCCACGAGTAACAGGATTTCTTAAAATACTGGGAAGCTTTTACTCCCATGGTTATAATCTAAGCACTGCCTGTGAGAAAATAAAAATAGACTCACTAATTTAATATTCTAGCATGCTTGACATGGAGAAACTCTGTCTCCACAAGTCACCTGTCAGACTATTATTTGTTTATTTAATATGTTAATTAATATAATTTGATATTATTTAGGCCTGATGTGAACCTTGTTTAAACCAGCTTTTTTTTTTTTCCCAACCAAAAAAAAAAAAAAAAGAAAAGGAAAGAGTGGGGCAGGGATATACAATGCCAAATTTCAGGCTCTTGTAAACTCACACACAACTGACACCCTCATATTGTCTGGGGAGAGCCTATACTGAAACCTTCTTGAATCACAGAGCAACTTCCCAGTTGGCCAAACTGAAACTCCTCATTGCCAAGCCGAGGTTAGCCTACATTCTGAGGTACACAAATAAAGAAGGAAAGGAAAGCTTCAAAAGAAACTTCTTACCCTTGATTCCAATGCATAGGAAGGTCAGGAGAGGATACGATGTTTGTAGAGGGGATTAACCCCCTGCTGGTTTCTCTACATCTGAGAACACTGAGCCCCACACCCCCACTCCCACCATGGCAGGGGCGGGGATGGCGGGGGGCTGGGGTGGGCAGGACCCTTCCAGAGCTGAAATTTTGCCAGAATAATTCAGAATAATTTCCTGGCAGCAAATGCTGAAAGCACAAAAGTACGGTTGAGGTGTAATGTCTGTAAGCTCTACGTTCCTCCAAAGGTTTCTTCTCAGACAGAAAAATAAAAGCAGAGGTTGGGGTGGAGAGGGCAGGGGTGTTTCTCTGAGAAAGTAAAAAGGTTGGGACCGTGCAGCCTTTAAAACAAAACTAATGACAAAACAATTTCACCCTTTTATAAACCTTACAGTCATTGACTTATGGGTTCTTCTAGATAAAATGAAAAAACAACTTCATCCTTATATAAATCTTACAGTCATTGACTTATGGGTTTGTTTAGCTAAAACTGTGATCTCAGAGCCTAGGATCCCTGGAATTAACTAAATACAATTGATAAAACCTGAATTCTTCAATTCTTCCTCTAGAAAAGGGGGTAGGGGTGCAGAAACATGCTTCTTTTTTTGTCTTTTTTAAAAAACAAACCAAAAAACCCAACCAAACAAACAACAAAAAAAACAGAGGTAGAAACTGGCTTCAGGTGCTTCCTGAATATTAAAAGTGTTTCTCCTGTGTCTCTGTCTGCGAAGCACTGGAACTACAGTGAGCTAGTTTAACTCACTATATATACAGTTTAACTAGTAATATGTTTATCTCTGCTGCCCCTTCCTTTTAGGTTATAAAACCTCAGAAGGTCAAAGACTGTGTCTGTTTACCATGCCTGGTGTATTAAACACAGCACTATACACAGATGAATTCCTGGTAAGTGCTTGCACACAGTTGAGATGTGGCACTGATGGAGGTGGCTGAAGTTTGTTTTGTTCCAGTTGGCCAGTCTTGTGTTGAGGAGGCCATGCCTAAGCAACCACCAGCTTAAACCTCAAGCTGATCAACTTACAGGTTTCCCCTAAGGTGAGCTAGTTACTTGCTTTTCAAGCCCCCAACGACGTCATAGGTTTGGCTCTGGCATACAAAAGCCAGAGAGAGTCAATCATTAGCAAGTGTGAATGATGCCCAAATAACACCACCAGATTGTGTTTATCTAAAGTGCCAAAGTGAATTGTTCATTAGCATTTCTGAGAAATACCCGAATAACACCAACAAGAGGTGTTAAATCATTCCAGATTGCTGGTGAGTTTTTGCTTAAGGAGAAAAAAAAAAGATTTCTTGGCTGATGGTAAATGTCTCCTCCATTCTTACAGGCACGACCAAAAGAAAATGTTGGAAAGAGAGCAATGGGATTAGGAGAGCCTCAACTTCCCCGTGAGCTCATTTTCCTCTGTCTACATGTAAGGAGCTTGGAGGAGGGAGAATGAATGCCCGGTGGCTTTTAATTTCATTTCCTTCATTAAATGTGATACTTTTCTTCCTTTAGATGTATTTTTACGTAGGCAGTGATGAGCTGAGTTTTCTGCTGTACGTTATTTGTAATAAGTCTCTTAATTTGCCAAAGAATTATGTTCCCTAAATTGTACATTATTAAGAATGTAAAACACAAAAAATGTATTTCCTTGATACATTCTGAAGGAAAAAAAGGCCAAGTATGTAGTATTAGAGCCACAAATTGGTACCTTATTTTGCTTCAAGATGCTTTGAAACATGTAATTATGAACATAACTCTGCTTGTGAACTTGTCCTCATTAATTCAGTAATTAGCAAGATCTTGTTTGATCTTGGAATTTATTAGCATTGCAGCTGGAAAACTGCTTCACTTTTAACACAACAACAATCACTTTTAACACAGCAGAATCAACAATTAAGGTGATAACAAACAAATCAATATGACTTTCCTGCTTATTACATCTTTCCAAGGCTGCACTGTGCCCAATTAAACAGTGTTTTGTATTAGAAATGCTTTTATTTTTAAGGTAGCATTATCACATTTATTTTAACGTAAAAGCGGAGTAAACTTCAGCTTAGAAAACGGCTGTCACCACTTAAGTTATAGGGAGGGTTCTAGAGCTAAGGCCCTTTCCTCATCTACTCAACATGCAGTGCTGCTTGCAAAGTGCAAGGATGAGAAAAAGTTGGGAGCCAGCAGGTGGATTTCAGAGAGCTCCTTCCCGCTTTAAATTCTCAAAGCAACTTCTCCATATTCTAGAATTCCATTCAAAACACCACGTGCGGTCGGGCGCGTCTCAGTTCTAGTCTAGTACTCGGCAAATAACTTCAAGTCCAAAACTCTTCTCATTAATGGAACAACTTTGACGATTCCTGTCGCTTCTGCTATTTGTTGCAAGAGTGAATTTAGCTCATTCAGAAACTCATTTTCTCGTTTTGTTTCATTTTAGAGAAAAAACTCATTTTCTTTCTCATTTTACCTCATTTTTGTTTGTCCACTTCTGGCGCTGTTAAAAATCTCATGTATGTTCTGTGAAAGAATGTTAGAACTCAGGCCAGATTTCCATCAGGAAAGCCGAGTTTTGAGTTAAAGCTACAATGTACTTTCTTCTGAAAGTCAAGTTCAGCCCATCAAAGGGTTCCCTCTGTGAGCTCCCTGCCAAGAATTCTTCAGTTCTTTCTGATTGAGAAAACATGCTACCTGCCAAAGCCATTTTCCTTTTTATTTTTTTTAAGTTTTGAACTGTTAAATATTTCTTATAAAATTGACTTGATAAAGTTGTTTTTTTCCACCCATTGTACACAGAAAGATTATTCTAATATTTAGTGATATAAATTACGCTCTCTGATGAATACTATTCTGCAGAATAATATCTGCTGGGTTCCATGATATAGCTTTCAGTTTTTCCAAATTCTGGAGGCTTCCTCCCGGGCCAGTTCTGTGTGTCAATGCCTTCTTCAGATGCAGTGGCAATGCTAATTATAGAGTTTTACCCTGGGGCTGACCAGTTTATGAAGGAAATTACTATCCCCTCCCTAGTTCTGAACACCATACACCTATTGATAGAGTCTGACCGCACTGTTTTAAGGAATGTCTTAGCCAAGATTGTTCTAGGAAACAGATCTGAGATAAGAGCTTGTATACAGATAAGAGATTGTGTGCAGATGGTGTATTTGGGGGAAGTAGAACCAAAACAAAATGGGAATAAGGAATGAAAAGAATAAAACAGAATAAAGAAAAGTCAATACAGGTGTAGGAGAGGAAAAAAATTGTTTCTTTATACAATTCTAGGTTGTTTGGCTGATTTATGATTAAATTGATATGAGACAAGTTAACAGGAGAAAAACCCAAAAAGAAGAGGCTGAAAGAAGTAGCTGGATGATCGAGGCTCAAATATTAACCTGAGCTACCGAAAGGAACTGGGGCTTGGGCTTCTAAGACGTGGTGGGGGCAATTTGTGGGAGGATGAGGGAGGAAATACAGGATAAATAAAGGTTGTCTGATTTTAAAGATAAAATCTCTCAGATGATAAAAGTTGTCTTGGACCAGCTTTCTTCCCGGTAGATATTTTTACTAACAAAATTTCCTTTATAGATGTGTTAAATCAAATTTAGCGTAAAGCTGCCTCCTTATATATTTTAAGCTTGACATAAAGGTTTCTCTATACATCGTGAACTATAACAAGTGGAAGTGTAAACAGACCTTAGCCTACACTTGTGCCAATCACCAAATTTTGGCCAGTCAAATGTAGCCAACTGTTCTAACCATGTTCAAATAAGGCAATGCTAAGCTATAACCAGCTGTTTCTGTACCTCACTTCCGTTTTCCATTTGTCATTTTCCTCTTTACGTCCATAAATCTTCTTCCACCACGTGGCTGCGCTGGAGTCTCTGAGCCTACTCGGGCTTGGTAGCTGCCCAATTCACAAATTGTTCATTGCTCAATTAAATTCTTTTGAACATAATTCAGCTGAAGTTTTCTTTCATCAGATGTAAATTTCTCTTACACAAGGGTAACTTTTCAGTTACTCCTGTGTCTGCAGTTTCTCCAAATAGCCAGCTCAAAATAATCAATATGCCTAAGAGGTATCTTTTGGGGTAGCCTATTCTGGTCTTCTACAGTCATATTTTGGGGTGGTAAGTCCTGAGCTCCAACACAAGGATGCGAAGTCCAGCTGGCTACTACTGTGGATCCCTGGGGTTCTGTCTGGCCATTATCCTCTGCAGAGTTGTATAGAATGCACCTCAAAATCCCCTGCCAGGGAACAGAAGAGGAGCACGGGTATCCACTGGCTCCCACATCTCATTGATCCAGGGTTAGCCCAGGGGGTGTCAAGTCCCTTCCATGTCCATGCATGAGCAAAACCATTTCTGCCATTACAGAAGCTTTGGTGCAAAACACAAGATATGAGAGGTATGGGATACCCCAGGTGTGAAGCTGCTTACCAACAGCAAAAGCTTAAGGAAAAGGTGGACCCAGAGGAGGTGAAGAAGGACAAAAGGTGTCAGGCTGAGGTAACTGAACCCCGAGGATAAGTCATATTTAACTTGTTGTATACACTAACCCCATGAGCTCTTTAATTATGGACTACTTAGTTGATTGTTGCTGTTGTCTGAAATTACACAAGTTCTAGAATCACAAATATTTTGGGGATACACTGGGCCTTGAAGATTATTTTAGAAATGAGGAAACTGAGGCACAGACTGAGGAAACAGCTCTCCCAAGGTCACAAATCTATTCTAAATAACCACCTCAATTTTCTACTCTGCTTTGTGGAGGTCTTTCGTAATACTCATTGAGAAATATTCCTTAGGTCTCTCCGACATACAGCATTAAACAGGATTTGAATTTCATCAATCTTATTAGAAATTTCTTCTTAGAGTTTTGTTCTGCCAAATCATGTAGAACGTTTTCTAGCTCACTGAGTTTCATGTTTGTGCTGGAATTTGCTGCCAGGAGATGCAAGCCAATCATTGTCTTGATTCTGCTTTTCTTTATCTCACAACAAATTACCTTAAAAATGCATTTTATGTTTGTTTGGGTTTTTTTTTTTATTATTGCTGTAAATTTGAGATCTAGCAGCCTAGATAGCCATGTCTCCAGAGTAGGTGTGTCAAAAACAGAGGCAGCTGGAAGGGAGGCCAGGAGTGAGGTCTGGAGACCCTGGGATGCCTTCCAGTGTGGCTCAGGGGCCACATGCCCGGGGCAAGTTACCAAGTCCCTTCCAGCCCTATTTTCCTCATCTGTAAATGGAGGCAATGACAGCACCCACCCTATTGGGCTATTATGATGCTTCAATATTTGTAAGTTCCTTATAATAGTGCCTGATACATAACAAGTTTCATTAAGTAAAATAATTAGGATCCTTAATATCTGTCTTTTTGAAGGAGGGTTGTTTGTTTTACATCATCAAAACAACTTTTTTCATTCAAAACTATTTCAACTTTGTTTGGAAGGAGGATACTTTTGTGGTTGCTTATTTATATATATATTTAGATTGTATTATATTGCATACTCTTTCATTTACATTTATGGCACCACTAACCTTCTATTTCAATATTAAGTACAGTCAGACTATTTTCCTAAGATGACCTAGGTTTTGAAAATAATGTTTGCCTAAAATTTTTTGCGTAGTTTTAAATAGCAATTAATATTTTAAAAAAATAACAAATGAACAACGAACATGAGTTGAACAAAACAGAAGAAATAAATATGTTTGAATTGTATCACCTGATACAACTTTAAGTTGTACTAACTACCTGGATGGGGTATTGTGTTGATGGTTCTTTTAAAATATGTCAGGCATATGGGCTTGAAAAATGTATGCTTTCAGATCAATGAACTTTATTTAATATAATTATGATATCTTTTCCATCAAATGGAGATTGCAGTATCTACACATCTTTTTCACAGGGCTTGTAAAACTGGAAATGCTTTTTGAAAAATGCAACTCTTATATCCTTAATCAGCACTCAGTCGTTGTAACATGATTCAAAAACCAGTATTAAATATTCCACAAACTTTAAAATACTCTGTTTGCAAAAGTTATTATTTGTGAATGGATGGATTCATGCATTCTTTACGAGGAGGAGAATGCGGCCACATTTCCTTTAGAAAGTTCAAAAGCTGCGGTGCCTCCTTACGGACAATTGCAGCCAGGATGGTCAGAGTCTCACAAGTTGCCTCAGCAAAACGGAGTAATTTAGAAACTCACTGTGTATCTCCTGCTCCTATTTGAAAAGTCTTGACAAGGTAGAGTCTGTAGGAATATTTTATGTCTTGATTTTTCTACTGAAATTTCGGCCACTCTTTCCCTTCCCGTTTGAGAGGGAGCAATGGCTCAGAAATCTGTAAACAGGCCGGCTGTCTTAAAGGAAATTCTGTAGCATAATGAAGCCCTCACGTTGTCAGGCCCTGGCCTGCTGGGCTCAGGCCGCTGAAAGCAGCCGCTGGGTGAATTTCCCAGCCTTTGGAAACTGTCTCAGTTCTGTGAGTTTGCTTGAGTGTATCAAGGCTGTTTGCACGGGAGGACTCCAGCTGGGTGGGTTTGTTCTCCTCCCAGGAGCTCAGAAAAGGTGAGAGGGCTCCTTCATATGTTCCCTTGAGCCTTGGTCCCCCCTCTTTTTCCTTGAACTGACACAATAGCTTCTTCAGCAGGTCCCTCTGCCAGGGAGCTCTGCCTCTCGCATCTCTCACACTGGGACATTTTTCCACATTTCCAGGATTATGGTCACTTTTACTTAGATCTATGTGTGCTGCCTCCACATACAAAGAAGCACTTGGGGACAGGATTAGTAGGATTAGAAGAGATTCACATATGTCCAGTTCAAGCAATTGGTATTCAAAGCTTTACACGTTCAAATGCCACCAAGAGAGAGAAAAGGAGCAGGGAGCTTGCTTTGCATTTCAGCACCTTCAAGAGAGGAACAGTGCTTTTTATTGGTGTTTAAAGCTGAGGGGATAAACAGATTCCTCTTCTGGTTTAATCCAGTCCAACATACCACGGCCTGTAATCTGGGTAACCAAATAGCAATGCTCCCAGGCTCTAAAATCACAAACTTCTGCATTTTGGAGATTGCTATTGTTCCAAATGACATAAAACAGAGCACACGTCTCCAGCAAGTTTCTTTCCCAGTTGTGATTTACTATTTTGTATAAAGACATTCTTTCAGGATCTCCCTCGCAAAATATTCACAACTTGATTTGCATGGGTATAACAATGAAACTCAGCTTCTTGGCATTGACTTAGAACAGAGGTTTGATTTGGTAGTGGTGGAGGCAGCGTGTTAAGGGGCTTAATGGGTAATAAAAAGTGAAGGAAAATATGGTAGCATTACACTTGAAATCTGAAAAACAGTTGCTGAAATAGTGAAATTGCTTTTTACACTTGATGTAGAGGCATAAATATACACCTTCTCCTTACTCATGCAACAGAATTATTTTTCTTATGGATCACTCTGTTCTCAGGTTATGAAGCAACCCACTTCTTTCTTCCTTAATCTCTCATTTCTATAAAGGCCTATTTTCCTTCCTCAAGCAACAGAGCCTCTATGGAAAACAACGACTGTATTTTTAGGTCATATTGTATTACCACTGATTCCATGATTCCCATTAGCTAATACATAAGAAAAGTTTTGCTAGAGATGATAACAAATTTTTTATTTTATTAGTATTTAGCAATAGGAAACCTTGATTATAAAGTTATATTTTGATGTATTTTGATTGTTCTTTGTCATCTTTCCCAATGCTGTGGATTGTTTTGAAGTTAACTTCTCGTACACTCCAGAATATTACCTTCAGTTAAAAGATGGTGCTCAAAATTTTATCCTGTTTCTTATCGTTAAGTGTCTCTTTTAAAATCCTTTTGATTAATGAAAAAAATATTTACATGAGTTGTTATTGGACTGGAGGCCCAGTCCCAAGTCTGTCATTAACTAGGTGTTAACCTTAAGTGAGTCACTTGTTTTCTCTTGGCCTGAAATTCCTCATGTATGAAATAAAGGGGTTGGACTAAAATATTAATAGCTTCCATTCCTAGCACTGTGCAATTTACAAACTGCTTTTACATCCTTTTTAAAAGTATTTTAGAATCTAAACATTCTGTTTCACTTTGTGATCATTTTGAAAGAAAGACATGTATATTATGTCTTCCATAGAACAGTTACACCTTTACAAGAAAAAAAATTGTTACCGTTAAACAATTGAACTGCAACAGGTCTGGAACAGGAATTATTTAGGAAGCGACATTTTATGATGAGGCACCATCCCTATAAGATGTGATCTCAAGTGTTTCGTGCCAAATTACATTTCACCCAGTGTAATCATTGTTTGCTCAGTCTGTTTCTCTCTTCGGTTCAGAGTGGGTAAATTCTATTGTTTTATCTTTGGGTTCACTGCTTCTTCCTTCTGTCTCCTCCGTTCTTCTATTGAGCCCCTCTAGTGAGATTTTTATTTTGGTTACTGTATTTTTCATTTCTGAAATTTCGATTTGGCTGGGCATGATGGCTCATGCCTATAATCTCAGTATTTTGAGAGGCTGAGGTGGGAGGATCGCTTGAGCCATGGAGTTTGAGGCCAACCTGGGCAACATAGGGAGACCTTATCTCTACAATGAAACAAAAATGAGGCTGGAGGATTGTTTGAGTCCAGGAGATCGAGGCTGCAGTGAGCCATAACTGTGCCACTGCACTCTCACCTGGGTGACAGAGCGAGACCCTGCCTCAAAAAAAAAAAAAAAAAATACAAAATTAAAATTCCCATTTGGTTCTTTGTTTCTTTGCTGAGGTTTTCTATTTTTCTCATTGGCTTCAAACGTGTTCATAACTGCTCATTGAAAAACTTTTTAAAAATATTTTTAGAGATGGTATCTCATCCTGTTCTCCAGGTCAGAGTGCAGTAGAGTGATCAGAGCTCACTGCAGCCTCAAACTCCTGGGCTGAAGCAATCCATTCTCCTCAAACTCCCAAGTAGCTGGGACTACAGGCATGAGCCACCACACCCAGCCAATCGCTGTAGCATTTGTTTGATGGTTGCTTTAAAGTCCTTATCAGTTAATTCCAACATCTGTGACGTCTTGGTGGTGTTGTCTATGGATTGCATTTTCTCATTCGAATTGAGGTTTGCCTGGTTGTTGTTATGAAGAATCTTTTCTCATGTGTTCTGGGCATTTGAGGTATTATGTTATGAGACTCTGGATCTTACATAAATCTCCTGTATTAGCAGGTCTCTGTAGAAATCACTCTGGCAGGGGGAAGAAAGCCACCATCTCTTTACTGCTGGGTGGGGGTATAAGTCCATGATCCTGGTTCCCATAATCATACTTTGATGACAATTATTCAGAATGGTGTAGGAGATAAGATATAGGTTTTGGAGTCAGACAATGCCAAATTGAATCCTGGCTCCCACTTACTTACTGTGTGTCCTAGGATATGCTACATAAACTTGCTGAGCCTCAGTTTCCCCATCTCTAAAGTAGGGATAATAATACATTGGCAGGCTGTTTCTGGGATTAGCAATACTACTTGTGAAGTACCTAGCACACAGAAGGTGTTCAACAAATATAAAGTGCCTCCAGTTATAAAGTAAGAATCAGTGTATTGAAAGAGGACAACTTGAAGAGGACACCGCTCTGTGAGCCTCCTAATAGATAAAAATCTCACAGCTCTATCTTCTCTCTCTCTTTTTTCCCAAGCAATCCTGTTTCCTAAAAATTGTGGAGTTATTTTGTTTGGTTTTGTTTCGTTTTTCGAGACAGGATCTTGCTCTGTCACCCAGGCTGGAGTGCAGTGGCATCATCGTGGTTCACTACAGCCTTGACCTCCTGAGCTCAAGTGATCCTCCCACCTTAGCAACAGAGATCACCAGCATATCCCACTGTGACTGACTTTTTTATTTTTTGTAGAGATGAGGTCTTGCTAAGTAACCTAGGCTGGTCTCAAACTCCTGAGCTCATACAATCCTCCCACTCTGGCCTCTCATAATGCTGGAATTACAGGAATGAGCCACTGTGCCCAGCCCTAAAAATGGTTTTGTATGTGGTACTAATATGATATTTGTAAAAACCTCCTCCTTGTGTCAGTGGCAACACTCTGCAGGTCAATAGGCTTTCAGATTGACTTGTTCTTCCCTTTGCTTCCTTCTTGAAGTTCTCCAACTGTTTCACACAAATGAGTGATTGGAAGAAAGAAAAGACTTCCAATGAAAACTAGCCATAGTAAAAATCTCCCTATAGTGTGTTTGATTTTCATTGATGCTATATTTCTTCATAAGACTTATGGTTTTGTTTGTGAGTTAGCCTTATCTTGTTTCTCAGTAGTATTTCTATTGTTACATTAATTGTGCTAAAATACACATAACAAAAATTTCCCCTCTTAAGTGTACAGTTCATTAGTGTTAAGTATATTCACATTGCTGTGCAACTAATATTCGGTACTTCTTTGTCGGGCAAAATTGAAACTCTTTAACCATTTAACAACTCCCCATTTCTCCCTCCTCTGAGCTCCCAGCAGCCACCAGTCTACTTTCTATGAGTTTGACAAGTCTAGATACCTGATTGATTGATTGATTGATTTAGACAGTCTCTCACTTTGTCACCCAGGCTGGAGTGTCACCATGGCTCACTGCAGCCTCAACCTCCTGGCTCAAGTGATCTTCCCACCTCAGCCCCCTAAATAGCTGGGATTATGGGCGTATGCCACCACACCTGGCTAATTTTTGTGTTTTTTTGTAGAGATGGTCTCAAACTCTTGAGCTCAAGCAATCCACCCACCTTGGCCTCCCAAACTACTGTGATTATAGGGGTGAACCACTGTGCCCAGCCTCTCTGGACACCTTATATAAGCAGAGTCATATAGTATCTGTCCTTTTGTGACTGGCTTATTTCACTTCTTTCGTGTCTTTCCCTGAATGGCTGATATGTATAGAAAAATGTTTATATTTGCATTTGGAGAGGCATCTCAAACTTACCCTATGCAAAATATCTCCTCACTCAGTTTTTTCCCGTCTCAGTTGATAAAAGATACATGCAAAAATTAAAAAACAATAAAAACCATGACTCCAATACAGATATAAAATAAAATCAAGTCAAAGATTTTATTTAGCTCATTAATTTATGAGAGAAACCAGTAGGATGTTACAACCAATTCAAAGAAGCACTCAAAGAGTAGAAACACACATAGAGAATGAAAAATTCTGAAACAAATTTACAAATAACATGCACAATGGTCTACCAATATGCTTTCATCAATTAAATTCTACTAAACACACTCAATATGCTCTTCTATGGACAAGAATAATTTTCTACAATTTACAGAGCTGCAAAACACCTTCAAGACAATGAAAGGCAAGATAACCTGAATGAGTGAGTTAGATAGGACACTCATCCATCTTTTAATCACTTATTTTCCCACTTCGAAGTCCTCCACTATTTTTCTTGACACAGTTGATTGCATCTATATACTTCTAGATATCAAGTCAAAAACTTTGAGGTCATTTTTAACCTCTTTTTCTCATACTCATATCCAATCTCAGCAAATCCTGTTGGCTCGCCCTTCAAATTACATTCAGAATCTGACCACCTCTCACCACCTCCACCAAACAAGTGGTACAAGCCACCATCACTTATTTCCTGTCCTGTTGCTTGCAATAGCTTC
This sequence comes from Mandrillus leucophaeus, assembly GCF_000951045.1. Taxonomy (NCBI): domain Eukaryota; kingdom Metazoa; phylum Chordata; class Mammalia; order Primates; family Cercopithecidae; genus Mandrillus; species Mandrillus leucophaeus. The sequence continues at coordinate 1,933,295 of NW_012101965.1, forward strand.
CTAATTGATCTCCCTGACTTTAACCTTGCCCCTTTCTGTCTCTTCTCGATAAAACAGAATTATTTTTCTAAAGTATAAGTATGCTGAAGCCACTCCTCTGCTCAAAACCCTCTCAGAGGTGCCATACTTACTCAGAGAGGAAGCCAACGTGCTCACTGAAGAGCAGAACTTAAAATTTCCTGCAAAGCACTATACATTCTGCACCTTCAGCTGCTGTCTCCAACCCAAGAGCAGTTTCTCTGACATTTTTTACTCTTTCTTTCACTCTACTTCAGCCACATTGTCCTCACTATTTCTCTAACATGTAGGATTGCACCTACTTCAGAGCCTCTTTGTATCTGTTGACCTCTCTGCCAGGAACATTTTTTCTCTAGGTCTCTAAATTACTTGGTCTTTTGCCTCTGCAGGTTTTAATGAAAAATTGATTTCCTGGAGATCTTCCTCTATGTTATTTGCTGTTGCCACTACCAGCATCCCATTTCTCCTCCCTCAGTACCCACTATTTCCTTCCTTCCTTCTTTATTTTTTCTGTAACAGTTGTCACCATCTGATATAATGTGCATTTTGCTCATTTATGTGTTTCCCTTATAATTCAAGGGAAGGAATATGAGGTTATTTTGTTCATTTTAAAACTCTCTGTGCCTATAATAATACCTGGCATGATGCAGTTGCTTAATAAATACTTTTTAGTGAATGAGTTATTTCTAGTCCTTATGAAATAACCTGTGAACATTGTATCAAGATGATACTGGTAGTCCAGTAAGAAACTGGATCCAAAACCCAGATATTAGGTGCAAGATGAAACAACGCACATCACATCAATGATCACCTGAAGTTTCAAGGTGCTGTGGTCAAATGTATGAGACTAAGTAAACCTCTGCTTGGGGCTTAAAGACAGGACAAGGGCCCTTCCCTGTACAAGCTGAATATAATCACCACTAATCTTAGCATGTTACCTGTGAAGAACAGAGGAGACAAAAGAAGCCATGTTCACCAAACATTCCTCAGCCTGCCTCTTTCTGCTAAGGTTTGTTGACAATATGTCACAAACTAATCATAGTAGGGTGTATGTGCTACTCACATTTTATTCAGAGTGCTTATTGGTGCCAAGCCTTAAACCTAGTCATCTGCAGACTACTTCACACTCAGGACTAGAATGACCTTGCCAAACTTCTTGGAAATATAACCATTTCCACATGTTATATCTTATAGTAGCACAACAGTGTGACCTTTCTGCTGGCCTTAATAATGGTTATCAATTTTGTAATTTTTTTCTAATCCAACTAAACAGAGAACACAGTTTACTTTCACCTGAAAAAGGCAGAGTCCACATTTGTGGAAAAGGCAGAAGTTCACATTTGCCTAGATTCTTTAGCTCTCTGACATGATTTAGTCCATCTAGCATGTCTCATTATTATATTTAGTGACCCACTTGAAAAGGTTTGATGTATATTTACATAAGGTAAGATTACTTTAAAAAAACAAAAGAAAACAATAAATAAAATAGGATAAGATTGTTACATAGGCAAGGTTGCTGTAATGAAGAAAGCCAAAAATAAAATGACTTACAGAACAAAGAAATTTCATTCTTGATGTGATAGTTTCAACAGTAAAAGTCCAAGTCTTTAAGGCTCTACACTGTAAGTGGGGAGACTAGAATCTAAGTTATTGTTTTCCAAAGACCTAGGGTGTCTTCATTATCTTCATGGTTCAAGTGTGATCAGACAGTAGACAGAAGGAAGAAAATGTGAAAGAGTCATGTCCTATGTCTTAACTCCTAGACTGCTTAGAACTTCCACTCACATCCATCACCAATAACTTAGTCACATGGCTACTTCTAAGAGTAAGAACATCTGGAAGCTAGGCAGGGGTGATAAGGTCTTGGTAGCCTGCTATCAGTCTCTGTCACACCATCCTCATTGCTAGTCTTCAGTACAAGTTTCCATTACTAGTTAACAGTCCTAGTTACCAAGGAAGAAATGCTTCCACAGGAAGACACACATTTACTTCTAATAAACTGGAAGTTGAGACTACCACCTGGCCATTTTGGGTTTTTCACACCATTCAACCAAAAGGAGAATTATAAAGTATATTATTATGCTGGCTGAAGTTATTTTTATACTGATTATCAAGAAAAAATAGCTTTGCTACAGAAAAGTGGGTAAGGGAGAGTATGCCTGCAGTACAGGAGCTCATGTGGGGACATGCTACTACTTTCATAATCACTAGTAAAAGTTCCCGGACGATCATAGCAACATTTTGCGTGTAGGACTACCAAGCAATGTTAGCTTGACTCAGCTCACCAAGAAGCCTGGTCAGTTGAGATGTTAGCAAAGGACAAAGGGAATAGGAAACAGTAGAACAAAAACATTTAAAACTATAATTCGTTAACAGTTGCCCACGATTTTTCATGCTCTGTTAAATATATAGGATATATATGAATATATATTAACCCATTTCCTTTTTTCTCTTCTGTAGTTCATCCACTATTTCACATAAGTTGCCTTTGTGTGCGTGTGTGTATTTTAAAAATTTCTTTTAGAGATGAAATCTGGCTTTGTGACTCAGGCTGGAGTGCCCTGTTGTGATCATATATAGCTCACTGCAGCCTCAAACTTCTGGACTCAAGGGATCCTCCCACCTTAGCTTCCCGACTAGCTGGGACTACAGGTGTGCGCTGCCATTCCTGGTTGTATTTAAGTGAATAACTTAATCTATAGAATGCCTTATATGAAGTAGAATTGACTAAATTAGAAGGAGAATAAAAATTACCCAGTGATAGACTTAGTGAGTGGTAGAATATTAAGTTTCCCTGTAAGTATATTTTTGTTACTGTTGTTCATTTATTTTTATGAGTGGTAATTGAGTTATGTTGGATGCAAGTGTGTTTTTATTGTAATAATTGCTATTCAGAAGTTCAGCTATGGATAGGAGGTGTACACAGATATCAGATAACCAAAGGAGTAAACTGTGGTGGGTATGATGGATTAGCTTTTTCAACTTCTATCCTCTATCTAATTGGAGAGAATAAAGAGTTGTCTTCATTTCATTGATTATTTTACAAGTGGACACATATTAGACTCCCCCCTCCTTTTTTTTTTTCTTTCTGAGATGAAATTTCGCTCTGTTGCCCAGGCTGGAGTGCAGTGACGCGACCTTGGCTCACTGCAACCTCCACCTCTCGGGTTCAAGCAACTCTCTTGCCTCAGACTCCTGAGCAGCTGAGATTACAGAAGGGCGCCACCATGCTGGGCTAATTTTTGTATTTTTAATAGAGACGGGGTTTCACCATGTTGGCCAGACTGGTCTTGAACTCCTGACCTCGTGATCCGCCCACCTTGTCCTCCCAAAGTGCTGGGATTACAGGCATGAGTCAATGCACTCGGCCCTAGAAAGTACTTTTATCATTGGTCCATTCATGTTTGTGTCTATTTTGAATAATATAATGAACACCTGTGAACGCCCATCCCAATCCAGAAACTGAAGCACTGATTTTAACTTTTATAACTCTGTGTGGTTCTCTCCCCTCCTATATCCCTCCTCCTTTACTTGAAGTAGCTCCTATCCTGAATCTATGCCGATTCTTCTCTTCCTTGCTTGCCTTTTCCCTTTTTTAAATGTAGCTTTTCCACTTCTCTGTGTAATCTTAATGAGTATGTTAAGTATATGTTTAATATGCATTATACAGTTTAACTGTGTGTCTTCACCCAAATCTCACCTTAAATTGTAATTCTCTCATAATCCTCATGTGTCAAGGGCGGGACAAGGTGGAGGCACTTGAATTATGGAGCCAGTTTCCCCCATGCTGTTCTTGTGATAATTAGTGAATCTCACAAGATCTGATCGTTTTATATGCGTCTGGCATTTCTCCTGCTTGCGCTCATTCCCTCTCCTGCCGCCCTGTGAAGAGATACCTTCCACCATGATTGCAAGTTTCCTGAGGCCTCCCCAGCAGAACTGTGAATCAATTAAATCTCTTTATAAATTATCCAGCCTCAGTATGTCTTCATAGCAGCATGAGAATGGACTAATATAGTAATATATTAATAAGCATATTGCTTTGTTTTAGTTGCTTTTAACCTTACAAAATTTGTTACCATTCTCCATGTAACCTTTTGGGACTCTCATTATTTCTCTTAAGTTTTTCTTAATAGGATTTATTCATATTTTTGCATGGAGCTATGGTTCATTCACTTAATCTGCTGAATAATTCTGTGCATGTACTTTAATTTACTTATGTGTTTCCCTGTCAACAACTATTTGTTATTGTGAATACTGATACTATGAACATTCTATTGCAGTATATGCCTTTAGGTATATAGATTCAAGAGTTTGATGTGGAGGCGTACAACCTAGGAGTAGAATTTCTGGGTCATATAGTACATGAATGTTAAATTTTACAAGATAATATCAAGCTGTTTTCCAAACTGGCTATGATAGTTTATATTCCTACTAGAAAGGCATATGGAATACTGTTGCGCTACAAAGATCTTTTCCCGGTTTAAAATTAACTATTCACTATTCACAGTCTTTCAGTGTGTTTTGATAAAGTATCATTATTTTATGTAGTCACACTCATCAATCTTTTTCTCTTACAGATAGTTCTGGTTTTGCCTAATTGAAGAAATCCATCTCTATTTCAAGATTATAAATAAATTTATTTTTTATTAAGTGTTTTAAAATTTTGCTCTTGAAATTTATGTCTGATCCACCTAGGTGAAGAGCTTACAAATACCTTGCAAAACTCTTTTATTTAATCCTAACAATGGTATATGTCACAAGTATCATTACTTTCATTGTGCAGATGACAAAGCAAAGATTCAGAAATGGCAAGAAACTTGTGAAAGTGTGCATACCTAGTAACTAGCAAATCCTATCTGGAAATTCTGATGGGTTGTGAAGTCTTTCTTTCTCTAATATCTGCCTCTGCACTTCATACCATAGGGAGGGTGCTCCTCCAGTGCAGAAGTGACATCTTTATGTTTACAACATAGAAGTTATCAAAAAAAAATAGTTTATATCTCTCCAAGAGCTCATCTTTTCTATGATCCCAGGGTATTTGTAAGCTTTAGCCAGCAGACAACTTATTAAATAAACATATGCAATATTTTTGTGCTGATGTTAATTTTGTTCTCATTGTTATTGGTGTCTTTCCTAAACAGGGACATGTGGGGCACCACAACCAGAGAGAGGAACTGTACCCTTGTTACTATAGACCTATCTTTAAAAGGTTTACAACTCCAAGTTACATATGCCTATGCTCACTAGTTTTTAGTTTCTACAGCTACTTAAACTTTTGAGTTGAGTTGGTTATATACTCTTGGCCCATATCTTTCCTCCCATACATACCTTTGGCAACACTTTGCTATTGGGTGTCTGTTCTTGGCATTACCTTCCCAAAAGGCATTATTTCTCATTTAATGCAATTACTTCAATTAATAAGTCTAATGGGAGCAAAAGAGCTATTATCCCCTGCTTTACTTTCATGAGAGGTAAAACTTTGATGCAGGTGAAGAGATAGAACAATTGTAGCGAGTATACTTGAAATTATACACATAACAGCATCTGATTTCCTCTCATGCAAATAAATCACATGTAAAAGCTTTCCCCAGAGGAAACAAGTTTTTCTCTGGAAATAATTAATAATAGGCTTAGCAATCTCTGTCAGTCAAATGAGAGTTGTCTTTTTCTGAATACAGATTTCTAGTATTGCATTCTTATTTAAGTAGATGCTTGTTACATTATGAACAACTATGGGGCCACTTGAATTGTCCCTCAATATAGAGGTGAAGCTTTCTTTTTTCTTTTTAGCAACAGAGGAAATTAAGAACTTATTTGAGAACACTGTTCAACAACACTAGGCTATCCACAGTATTCACTTTAAAAATTCTATTTGTATTCTATTCTATTCTTCGATTTTATTTCTTTTATTCTGATTCTATTTCTAGCAGGGTTTCAGTCTGATGGTATTCTCAGTTTTTCACTTTGCCTCTGCAGCACAGTTTCTGAGTCATCCTTATACTCAGGAGTACCGTCCCTGAAGGATTATTCAGTGTTTTCATTCTTCTCACAACTTTATCGCAGGCAATTTGACTAGTTCAACATATTGGAGAGTGTATGAATGGTGAATGACAGTGCCACAGAGTCCATAGGGTATTTAAACATGATTGACAAACTTGCTATACATTTATCTTTGGAAAACAGCCACAAATGGGTTCTTTATTAAAATGTTAGAATCAACATTACAATTTCCATGCATCTATAAAGTTAACATATATTTTGTGAGTACTTTCGCACAAACAACTCCATAAAACACACTTAAGGGTAGGATTAAGTTTATATAATACGAACTAAGGATGCGTGCATAGTGTTTTCTATTCCCCCTTCTTTCTTTTCATCCTCATTATAAAGTTTTATTTTTCTAAAAGTCTACTCAAATGTATTACACTTGCCATAATAAAATGAAGATAAAAACAAAGTTCTTTTAAGGTTATCTAATTGAAATATTCACTTCTGTGGACAAATGCTCCAGTATTCTGCTATTTATATTTCTTTATTATCAAGCATTATAGGGTAGAATGATCACAATTACTAGAAAAAAAAGACCTGGAAAATTATCAACTTTCTTTCATTAATACCTTAAATGATATCATGTTATGTATTAATTTCCATTATTATTTTGTTCTAAAAATTGACACATCTCAAATTTATAAGAAGCTTTTACTAACAGTTCTTGACAGTACTGTTGAGAATATATTTCAATTGTTAAACAGGAGACTCAGCCTGGTCTGCAAGTAAAATATAAAATGATACATATCTAGAAATGTTAAGTGACAATTCGTTTCCAGTCTGCCTCCTCTCTCCCTACCTTCCTCCTCCCCTTTGCCCTGCAAAATAAAAGAAAAACAGGACCTAAGACTTAAATTACCTGGGCAATTATTTTAATTTTAGTATATATTATAATATGATGTAAAAATGAAAATGAAAATTTAGCCAATATTGTGAACAGTGATAATTGGATTTTACATCATTTACATTCCGACTGTTGGTGTTATGCAAACATAAAACATATCTATAGATGGAAAAATACAATGGACTAATGAGAGAGTACAATTTATTACATTTTCATTTGTTTTCAGAAATGATGAAGCAAAATCCACCTGGTCCATACCACAGATGGTGATAAAATGAATCAGCCATTGAAAGGCTGATTTTAGAAAATTGCCATTTTTATTTTTCAAGATTCAGTAGCAGAATCCTATCTATAATTTTCTCAAAATAACATTTGTAAATCTATATTTGTTAGAAGTCAAGCCAGTGTGAGAAGATTTCAAATCCAACATTACTTATAAAAGGCATTTAACGTGTTTTCCATTGTCTTCATTAGACAGCATCTGAAAATAATTTATTTTTATTTAGAACCCAAAGACTTTGAAGAAATATTTTAATGTATTTGACTCTATGCTAATATACATATCAATTCCAGAACTTGCATGTATAGGTACCTATAATAAAAAGGCAGTGTAATAAATTGTTGTCATAAGTGTAAACATTTCTTTAACCTACTGTTCCTTTATAGTTAGATTCTGTACCTATATTCTAATCTCTTTGTGGTATCTATTTACTTATATACTTTGTGTGTATATAAATCTGAATATAACTGAAGTCAAGATGAGGATACATATGCTACATAAGGTAACCATCTCTAAAATAAAACTAAATTCCTTAAGCACTTCAGCAATAATACAGCAATATGTGCTTAACTACTTAATAGAATATAGCCAGGAGATGATCCAATAACCATAAGCAAAAAGTAGAATTAGCATTCTGTGCTTTTATATTGAGAAATCAAACTGTATACGGTGACTGTAACTATCAATTCATAAAAGAAGTAAGTTAATAACAATAAAATACTGTTAAGAAATCATCTGCTTAGTAGTTCTTAAAGTATTGGTATTAATGGAGCCACAAATCCAGACTGTCAGGGCACATGCCAAGAATGTGCCTATAAGTATGCAAATTTTAATATAACTCATCAGTTTATGTAATTGATTGCCAGTGATATTTAAATCAACCCAAACATTTCAATCTTGAGGCAAAAAAATGTTTTCCATTTATTGGCTTTCTACAGGAGGAAAACTCAGTTGAGGTTTTGGCAATTGAGCAGATGTTACCAGAAAGGAAAAAAAAAAAAAAAAGAGTACTGAAGGACGCTCACTAATTGAGTAAAATCCTGTAAATGAAGCCCAGAACTTCATATCTCCTTTGACTTTCATGAGTCTTTAAATAATTATAATGAATTTGTAAGTTCTAGCCAGCCTTGCTGCTTATGCATCATTAAAATCAAACTTCTAGTTCTGCCAGTGTATTAACTTGTCTATATATTCACATAATTAGCACCTCATCATTTTGTGCTATTCTGGGACTGCCTGGCATCTTCCAGTCTCACATCCAATATTGTGAAAAGCAGTTACTACCAGCTCATAAAATTCCACTGCCCTTCCACTTCTGCTATTTTCCCTGTATGAAAACTGGATTTTAAAAAGATGAGGAGGAAGGCTGGACAGATCAGTAAGTTTTTAAGATGTCATTTAAAATATAGGGAAACCCGGAAAATGGAATCGCTTTAGTCAGTCTGTCCAGATCCATCTTCTCTGGCCCTTGTGTCACTTATTTAATTGTTGGAATTTAGATTTTGGCATCTCCCAATGCAGGGGCTCAGGGTTCTGTACCCTAAGCTATCACTGGGGATGCGCTGCTGCAGGAAGAGATTATTCCTGCTTGACTGTGATTTATGTTGATATTTAATTTTTTTTTTGGTCTTTTTTATTTATTTATTTTCCTTTTTGGTACTGGCTTCTTTGATCAACCTAACAGCCCTGGTGACCGGACCCCCACTGCTATTGTTGTGAAGTTATTGTTTTACTCTCCTAAAGAATGCACTTTTTCAGAAGTTTCTCCGCGAAGTCAGCTAATTTTTAGGCTATTCCTTGCTTGCACATGAGGGATATAGTTAGAAATGTTTAGGCTTCCTTTTTTTGTTCTGTTTTGTCTTGGAGGGTGGTTGGGTTGAAAGGTGAAGCCCACAGGGCAGCCTCCCGCCTTTCAGTCTCGGCCAAAGTTTCTGCTGGTCAAGTTTGCGGCTTGATGAGCGAGAGAAGCCCCTGGACGTTGCTGATTGACCTGCCTCTCACAGTAGCTCTTCGGCAGGTCAGCCGGCGACATTTGCT
>NW_012101965.1:1946749-1947417 GCF_000951045.1 Mandrillus leucophaeus
AAAAAAAAAAAATCAGGAAGGCGTGAGCTGGAGCGGTGAGTGTGTCAATCAGAGGGTTTTGTGCCTGGGGGCTCCTAGCGGTTCGAAGCAGAGGTGTCCCAGGGCGGCCCCGCAATGAATATGAATAGGAATCCTTGCTAAATGGGACAGCAAAGCGCACCGCCCTGAATGATGGCACGTCATCCTAACCAGCCCAGGATAGATAGGAGGGTTCCTTTTGTCTCTTTTCTCCGCCGCAGCTCTATAAAAGCCCCTCTTTTTCAGCGTGAGGTTAGTTCAAGCACACACCAACTAGCTGTCCAGGAAGCAGCCTAACCAGAGAGGGGCGTGGGAGGGAGAGAGGTGGGGAAAAGCAGCATCTCAGCTTTTCTTCTCACGTCTTGCCGCTGAGAAGTGGGTTCCTGGGCTGTGCAGATTTTTTTTTTTTAATTCAAGATTTTCTTTAATTTCCCGCCTAAAGCCTCCCCACGGTAGGGCCGCATCCCCTCTAATAAAATGAATTCTGATTCGAGCTCTGTCTCCAGCAGAGCTTCATCTCCGGACATGGACGAGATGTACCTGAGGGACCACCACCACCGCCACCACCACCACCACCAGGAGAGCCGTCTCAACTCGGTCTCGTCCACGCAGGGCGATATGATGCAGAAGATGTCCGGGGAAAGCCTCTC
>NW_012101965.1:1950107-1953011 GCF_000951045.1 Mandrillus leucophaeus
GATGGGAAGTGGGGGAACTAGCCTCTAAAAGTACTTTCTAGGCCGAGGCCCTGAACATTGGACCATCCCGCACTCACACATTACGGATCTTCGGGAAAGAGAGGGTGACCGAGGAGAGGAGGGCGCGCCGCGTCCGGGCCTGGGAGAGAGGGAGTCCCGACCTGGTCCTTGCAGATCTCCCATTTCAGGCATCTCTGTTCCTGGAGCTGAAAACCCTTAGGGAAGAAAGAAGGGAGGGTCTTGGTCTGTTCGGGCGAAGGCCCAGTCGCCCCTTCCCGGCCCAGAGCAGCCCTCGGAACCGGCTGCGGCCGGCGTCGGCCCCCTCTTGCTGAAAGGCTGTGCTGAAGGAGAGTGGCTCCTGGTTTGGACTCCTGGAACCCTGGCCCCAGTCTTCCAGCCCCGCAAGCTTGTATTTTGAGGGCTGCTCTACCCTCCCTTTTTTTTTTTTCCCCCTTGCCACCTTCTTTGCCAATTTGGGGGAGATTTAAAACTGTATTTTACATTGTCCACTGAGAAAATTAAGACGTTTTCAAAAAGGTAAATTATCTTGTAGCAACATGATTTTTCCACTTCTTCATTTGCAACCCTTCTGCTCTGACCAGACTTTGCTATTTCCCCTAATCAAAACTCAGGTGCAGCGTTTTCAGTTTGGGTGTGAGAAAAACAGACGCCGACGGTGACCTAGGGTCAGGGAGGTGCTCAGGAGGACTGCGGGGGGCCGGATCTGTCCACCGTCCGCAGGGCGGGGAAGCTGCCCTTCATCCAGTCCAGTGCTCCCTCCCATTGTCCTCCCCCGTCCGCCTCTCTCTCCTCACCCCATTTGATCAGCAGGGGAGTCACAGAAGGTTGTCCTTAGGACTAGCTACTAGCTCCCTCCCATCACCTGGTACTGCAAAAGTTCTGGAACACTTACCCCCTCCCCACCTTTTTTTAAATAACCAGGAAGACTTAGTGTATGGTGTATGTCACTATCTTATTGGCGAGTCTGTTGAATTAAGAAACATTCTTTATGCTTGGTATTAGGATTGCTTTTGGACATCAGTCTTTCCATATCCAATCTAATCCGTTTGAATTAAGAAACTTTCCTTCCTCCGAGGTGGAGTGGTAGGAGAAGAGGCTCTTGTCCAATCTTCAAGAGCACTAACGTCCTGGCCTTGACGAAGCGCTGTTGGCCATTTTTTTCCCATTACAGAAAAGCAAAATTCGGTGTAGCAGAAGCATCGATGCCAATGTTGCGTCTGCCCATCCGGCTGGTATTGCCAGAGCTGCCTTCGCAGCGTGACTGTCAGTGGGGCACAGCGTCAGAGCGTGCAAACTCCGGACCTGGGCGCGCATCCCTTTCCCACTGACCGCTCGGTTAGTCAAGGGAAAGGCGGGACTCCTGTTCTTCGAAGTGACTCAGCGGCTCAAGAGGCCCCAAGTGCCCGAGGTTCCAGGATTGATTGGATTCCACACTTCCGCCGAGACTCTCAGTCACTAGCTAGCGTTTGTCTCTCGTTTCTCCAAGCCCGGAGAGGGGCGGTGTCCGGGTTCTTCTAGAGACCACTCCTGGGGCTCTCTCCCTTCCCCGGATTTCTGCCTTCCCGCCCCTCGTGCTGCTGAGCTAAAGTCTTGATCGACAAAAACACAGCAAGGGGGAAGAAATATCTACGCCCACCTCTGCACTCGCCCCGAAGGCTCCAAACTCCGGCTCCTCTTTATTCCCAGAGACGACTCCGCACTGAACCACAGCGCCCAGGCAAGCACAAGGCGCTCTCTAGGTCCCTTCGTTGTTTCCCTTCCCCCGTGCTTCTTTGCCCACAGCCCCCGCACCCCGACATCAGATTGTTTATTACGAGCTTCTGATTTCCCTGTCCGACGCCATACTTCGGCCCCAGCCTGGTGGACCCACCAGCGCAGGCCGGGGTGCCGCTGAGTTCCCGGAGCTCGGGGCACATCAGCACAGCGGCCAGAGGAGGCCCGGCGGAGCTTTGGGCCCGGACGGTCCCACCATTTTCCGCCAGCGCCAAGGTCCAGGAAGCCTGGAGCGGGAAAAATCTCTCTGGAGCTCTCAGGAACCTTTACAAGTCCTAACAATCTCTCTCTCTGCCTCCTTAGCTCCTCTTCCTTCCCAGCCTCCCAAGTTGCTTTTCTTGTGACATTAACATTCTTTTTTTTTTCTCACTTTTGGGTCTAGGAAGTTAAAGAACTGTGCAAAACTGAAATTCTTTTAGTAATCCATGTTTTAAAACGGGAGGACAAAGAAACTAAGAGGCCTCTCCGCCACAATACTGTCAGGGGCAAAGCCATCACCAAACATGGACATCCCGTTGAAACCACACCAGAAGGGCTCAATAAACAAAATTGACAGAATGGAAGTGTTTAGGAAAACACATCTATTGAAAAACAATCTTGACACAGAGAACGTCGGCATGCAGTCTTCCCACCACCCCCAGTCCCCGCTGACAGCACCTGCCCTCCGACAGCACCTCTGTCCCTCAAACCTTTCCAACGGGACCTATTTTTGCGCATATTTCTCTAAACTTGGGAGCAGCCAGGAAAGGAAGGAGAGCGAATGTTTCAATTCCTCTCTCCAAACCCGGAGGAACCTCCACCAACTGCCTGGCCACGTTCTCTTCCCTTCCTTCCGTTCCCGATGTGTGATTTGGTTAGAGAAATTGGGAAGGGGGGTGGGGTGGAAGAAAGTTAAAAAAAAAAAATCAGGAAGGCGTGAGCTGGAGCGGTGAGTGTGTCAATCAGAGGGTTTTGTGCCTGGGGGCTCCTAGCGGTTCGAAGCAGAGGTGTCCCAGGGCGGCCCCGCAATGAATATGAATAGGAATCCTTGCTAAATGGGACAGCAAAGCGCACCGCCCTGAATGATGGCACGTCATCCTAACCAGCCCAGGATAGATAGGAGGGTTCCTT
>NW_012101965.1:1953401-1991235 GCF_000951045.1 Mandrillus leucophaeus
ACTCCAGAAACAAGATTTCATGACCGCAAAGGTGAAAATGGGTTTCGGCCGGATTTTTTTTTCGTTGTAAATTTTCCACTTTCTCGAAATTTCGCAAGTTTAGTTTTTCATTCAATCTGGAAACACCACGACGATCCTTTTATTCCAGATTACACACCGCCTTACGTTTAAAGGGATGGCGAAATCCTCCTGGGCGGAGACACCTTGAGAAGCCCACACTCGAAACCTCTCGGCGCTTTCCCAGGCGATGACCTAATTTAGAGGGCGGAAGAAAATGACCCTTAGAAAGGAAAAATGACACCTGCGTCGGCTGGGCACATCAGATCTTTGTTTCTGGGGCCGCTGAGGCTGACAGCCCGCAAACCGGCAGGGAGAAGCGACCTGAGCGGGCCAAGCCCAGGGTTTCCTCGCTCCAGCAGTAGGGGGCCTTGTGTCCCCTCGAACTTCTTTCTTTCCCCAGCTGCTAGGTCAAGCAAGGTTTTGTGGCTCCACTGACGCATTCAGCAGAAACTGCAAATGCCTCCTCCCTCCGAGAGGGCGCTGGAACCCCCTCTGCCCCACCAGCACCTCGCTCAGACACCAACATTTAACTTCGCGCTCCACGTCCCTTCCAGAGATGCCGTGGCCCTCTGTTCCCCTTTTCCCACCCGCCACTGGGGAGCGGGAGTGACTGCTAAGGGTGGGCTCCGAGGAGAAGGGAGAGCGGCGGGAGGGGCAGCGGTGCCGGGCCGGGAGGGAAGAGGGAAGCTGCGAGCTCGGCCCACGGGAGGGCGGGCTCCGGGGCCCGCAGCCTCCCACGCTGGCTGAGAGAGCTCAGACTCCACTTGATCCCCGGAGGGAAAGGACCAAAATCAAACTGCAATTTCTAGGTGGTAGCAAAGGGGGACTCGAACCGGACGTCGTGTGTTTTGCATGCATGCTTCTTTTCCCCATGCCGCGCCAGTATTTCTCCCTGCCATACGCTCTTGTCAAAACTGCATTTGTTGTATAAAGATGGGATCGGTGTAGTTAAAAACTTGCGAAGGGACTTTTAAGTCGGTTTTCTCTGACTCTGTGTTCTCGCTTTGGAAAAAGACAGCCATCCCTTTTGTGCAAAACAAATGTAAATATTTTCTTGAGATTGATGCGATTATGATTGTCTCTGTCCTCGCCATAGTTTTTCTAGAGACAACGGAGAGAGAGAGAGAGAGAGAGAGAGAGAGAGAGAGAGAGATCGAGACCCAAGTTTTGAATCTCAACTCCGGTCCAGGGCATGACACCTCCTATGTGGGTTTTCCTTTCGACGCAGTGTAGGTCAAAAGAATGCATGCACGCTTCTAAACGAATCTTGTCTAAACATGTTGTGCAGGCCGTGGTGCCGTTTTCCTTGTAACAAGGATTTATTAGTGAATTATCCCAAGTATTCCATATATCTGTCTGTGGTTGTATGAAATGAAAAAAGGGGCAGAGTGCAAAGACCCACACTCACGCACACGCGCTTCTTCTCCCATACGCACCCCTTCAAACTTTATTCGGAACCTTCCTCTGCTGTTCTGGAGCCGCTATTGTAAAAGCTTGGGCTCCCTCTAGTAGCTTGCCCCACCCACCCCCCCCCCCGCTCAGTTATTCTGCATGCGGGGTTGGCTCTCTCTATTATCAGCTTTGAAAACTTATCCTGGTTTTGGGAGGGGTGCCGTTTTTATTTTCCTGAACATTTGCTTGAAATATTTTGTTAGGGCCTCAAAGACGATACCTGTCTTTATTTTTTATATATTCTTGATAACTATGATATATTTATTAATAACCAGTGTTTCTGGATGAGATTTCAAATAAAAAAGAACCTTTAAATCGTGACTTTGCCTTTGCCTAAAATCTTAGCAGATGGGGGTAGTGGTATAGGAAACATGTGGACTAGGTAAGGTGTACATGGGTGTGGGCGAGGGATTTGGATGATGGGCAGATGTAAAGGTTTTCCCTGATTATGCACAAGTAAACAGGATGGGTAAATTGGTGCTAATTTTTGGAACTAAATGTCCTTCAAGCGGGGCATTGCCCACATTCACAGTCTTATGCTATTTGAGCTCCTTATTTCTCTGCAATAATCAGACCCTCATAAACTCAAGAACTGAATTTTAAAAAGTAATCTAGAAACTTAAAGTGGCAGGAAATGAGAGGTGGAGTGTCACTATGATGACTGTGTTGGCAACAAACAAGCATGAACCACTTTCAATTGAATTCTTTTCACTTTAAATTGAACTTGTGTTTTTTCCCCCCATGTTAAACTCTAGTATACATTTTAAAAGTCGACAAAGAGTGGTCCTAGAAAATAATAAAATACTCACCCTGCTTGCCTGCCCCCTCCGAAGCATGGCCTGCAGAGAAAGGGAAGGCTTCTCTGCTTTGTAAGGTGAGCTCCGTGTGAGTCAAACCACGGTCCAAGTCTCAGCAACTTGCAGATTTATAGCAAGAATCCTCCCTTCTTTCTTCCCTTAGAAGATTGCTGGTCTGGTTAGCCCTATATATTGGGCATCTTCTACATCAAAGTCAGCTAAAACAGGAGTCATTTTAATAAACTACTTTTCTTTTCACCTCTGGCCATAACACTTTTAAATGGTTTATATAAGCAGGAGTAATCCAGCAAGAAAGTTTTGTGTATTTGTTAAAAGGGGACAATAAATCAAGCTGTAGTGAGGATAGCCCCAACAACACAGGCCTCCATTTCCCTCTGAGGAAAACAGAACTCTGAAATGCAATACCCCAGGATTTGCTTCTGAATAAGTTGCAACATCCCCTGGATGTTGGTTGAGGCCCAAGCTCCTCTCCAGTGGGGGGAGGCCCATGGTCTGTTTCCAGAATCCAGCAAGGAGAGCAAGTCTGAGAAGCATTTGCATTTGCCCTGTCTTTCTTGGGTCCCTGATGCCTGCCTAGTACTGCCTTTGCCAGGGAGAGCATCTCTGTGGGTTTCTCTTCTATCCAAATCGTCCCCCTCCATCCCTTTTTACCTTCTCATTGCTACCCCACTCTCAGCCAGGAGAAAGACCTAAGTTAGGGTCTACAGTGAAGGGTGCTTGTTTCCATTGGTTTTAGGCAGACAAATGGGAGAATAATCGTCTGTTTCCCAAGGGTGATTCATTTCTCTGGGTGAGGAAAGAACCTATTGAAGATTTATTTGAAACCAACACAAGGCAGCCCTCCAGCCTTTCCCCAGAGTTTATTATTTAGAAAGGGGAGGGGAGGGAGAAGTTTCATCAATCAGGAAAACGACTTTCTCCTTAGCCACGTGCTTCTTTTGAGTCCTGTTTCCAAAGGCCTGGTTCTGGGGAAAGACTCAGGTCCTTACCATTGGCCTAGTGGTGGGCCCCATGCCTTCTCTAAAGCTGAGGCTTAAATTGGGTTATGGAAAGGAATAAAGCCACACTGTTTACACTAGGACAGTAGTGGATTTTGTGATTGTCCTGCTGAGATAGGAAATCCTTGAGTTACAGCAGTGGTCAGTTTAAAGAGCTGTGATGTCCACTCACATAAGCTAAAAGGAAGCTTGAGCACAGGGAACTCTATTGCAAAATTTGCAACTAAAATGGGAAATAGACACCACTTCCAACATTGAGAAGATCTCTTAAGTGAGCAGAGCTCTTTTCTGGGTTACAAAAATTATTTTGGCTTCAAGACCAGAAGAGAGGATTTCTTTAAGAACAGGACAGGAACCCAGTGAGGAAGGTGATTTGGGAGCCAGGTCATCTGAGGTTTCTGGATTTATCGGGAAGAAACAATCTCCATTCACCCTTCGGGAAGGGCCTTCCCTTGATGCCTAGGCCGGTCTGCTGGGCGTGTAAGTTTGCAGGCCGACTTTTACTGTCATTGCGCTTCCCTTTAAACACTCAAATTATCCACTCCAGAAACAAGATTTCATGACCGCAAAGGTGAAAATGGGTTTCGGCCGGATTTTTTTTTCGTTGTAAATTTTCCACTTTCTCGAAATTTCGCAAGTTTAGTTTTTCATTCAATCTGGAAACACCACGACGATCCTTTTATTCCAGATTACACACCGCCTTACGTTTAAAGGGATGGCGAAATCCTCCTGGGCGGAGACACCTTGAGAAGCCCACACTCGAAACCTCTCGGCGCTTTCCCAGGCGATGACCTAATTTAGAGGGCGGAAGAAAATGACCCTTAGAAAGGAAAAATGACACCTGCGTCGGCTGGGCACATCAGATCTTTGTTTCTGGGGCCGCTGAGGCTGACAGCCCGCAAACCGGCAGGGAGAAGCGACCTGAGCGGGCCAAGCCCAGGGTTTCCTCGCTCCAGCAGTAGGGGGCCTTGTGTCCCCTCGAACTTCTTTCTTTCCCCAGCTGCTAGGTCAAGCAAGGTTTTGTGGCTCCACTGACGCATTCAGCAGAAACTGCAAATGCCTCCTCCCTCCGAGAGGGCGCTGGAACCCCCTCTGCCCCACCAGCACCTCGCTCAGACACCAACATTTAACTTCGCGCTCCACGTCCCTTCCAGAGATGCCGTGGCCCTCTGTTCCCCTTTTCCCACCCGCCACTGGGGAGCGGGAGTGACTGCTAAGGGTGGGCTCCCAACTCCCCTCACCCAAACTAGAAATCTCCGAGACCTCTCTGTGATGCTCGCTCCCCTCCTGGGCCGCCGTGGGGACTCGGGACTGGCCTCAAGGCCGGGACCCCGAGGAGACTTGCAAGCCTGAGGATGCCCCTCGCGGCTCGGCCTCAGCCCGGGGAGGGGGACTTTTCCGGGACTGACCTGGCCCAGGGAGTCCGTCTCTGGTTTGCAGGGGCCTCCCCTGGGCACCTCTCCCGAGCAGCCCCTCCGCGCCCGCAGGCCCGAGGCCACCCCAGGACCACCCCTCCCCGCACCGCTCCAGGCCGAAGCCGAGAAAGGGGAGCTGTGAAGAGAGGACACCCGGGCCAGGCGCCCTCCCGGCCCTGCGGCATCTGGGCCTGTCCTCCCAAATGCAGCCCCACGGGGTCCAGGCTCCTCAGGTGTAGGAAGCAAGCGAGTGGAGGAGCCGCCGCCCAAGGGCTGGGAAGTGTCTTTGGAAAGAACTAGGCCAAGGGAGGGGCCGTGCGGGAAGGAGGTGGCCTGCATCTTCAGCTTGCCTCTAGGAAAACTTACCAGACTCCCCGCCCCTGCAGAGAGTTGGGAGCGCCCTTCCCTCCCCGCCCCTGCAGAGAGTTGGGGCCTCTCGTGTACCCAGTGCCCGTTTAAGGGGCCCACAGAAATCAAACTGCGAAGGTTCGGGCCGTCGAGCGTGCGTTTTCAGTGAAACCTTCCCTGGGACACTGCGGTCGCAGGGCTGCGAGGGGGCGGGAGAGGATGGGGTGCATTGGACGCCAAGGGAGCCCGCCAGCAGCCGAAGTCCACGCTCGCGATGGCCCCGGAGCCACTGGGAGCGATCCCCGCCGAGCTGCGGAATGCGCGACCCCTCCCGCCCTCCTCCTGTATCCAGCGGCGGAGAGCCGAGAGCCGGAAGCCCAGACTCCAGCTCCGCGACGGGCTAGGGGTCCTCGGGTTGCGGATGGGTCCGGTGGCAAGCGTCAGTCTCCGCGCTCTGACCCCGGACTGTCTCGGGGTCCCCGCAGGACACAGTCAGATAGGCTGGGGCGCAGACGACAAAAGGATGTGTGGGGGGCAGATTCCACCTAGGCCTATCATCGCCTGCGCCAACACCTCTAAAGTGCCTCGAAATACCTAAGCGTTTATGGAAACCGGGAGGCAAAACAAAAACGGTAACAACAAACAAATTCAAAGTCTGGCTGAGAGCGGCGGGCTCTCTTTCCTTTCCGGTCCCAGCGCCCCTACACGCAGCGCGGGGCTGACACTCTCAGGAGTTTGTTAACTTTGCTAACGAGAGGCCGGGTTAGGAAGGCGCGGGGGGTCGTGGGGCGGCGCCTTCCCCAGCTGAGTCTCTTCGCTGGGGACCTCACAGACGACCCCGGCGCCTAGCTCTCCCTGGCCGACTCGGATCACAGCCCCTGGAAGGGAGCGGTTGCTTCTAACCCAAGCCCCTGGACTGCACGTGGCTCCCGAATCAAAGTACGGACATTTGTCCTCGCAGCCAGGCACCGGCAAAAGGAATTTAACTCGCCTCGGTAGTGGGTCCCTCGAAGGGTTAGTCCTGGACCTGCTAGGGCCAAGACCCCAGGGAGCCAGGAGGGAGGGGTGCACAGACCTGGGAGTTCAATAACGGGCCTTGATTTTACTGCTGTGTCCTGGGGTTCGAGTGGAAGCAGAGTGGTCAGGTTTCTCGCACCCCAGGAGGAGAGGGGCAAAGAGGGGGCAGCGCCTAAGGGCCTGTGAGGCAACGTCCAATAGCTGCCCTCGAAAGTTTTGGATTGGTCGGGCGCGGTGGCTCATGTCTGTAATCCCAGTACTCTGGGAGGCCGAGGCGGCGGGTGGATCATGAGGTCAGGAGTTCGAGACCAGCCTGGCCAAGATGGTGAAACCCTGTCTCTAATAAAAAATACAAAAATTAGCCGGGCGCGGTGGTGGGCGTCTGTAATCCCAGCTACTCGGGAGGCTGAGGCAGGAGAATCGCTTGAATCCGGAAGACGGAGTCTGCAGTGAGCCGAGATCACGCCACTGCACTCTCTCCTGGGCGACAGAGCCAGACTGTCTCAAAAAAAAAAAAAAAAAAAAAAAGAAAGAAAAAAAAGGAAAAGAAAAGAAAGAAAGAAAGTTTTGGGGTTCGGGCCGGCCCTGACTTGAGTAAGACCCCTCTTTTCCTCGTGGTCTGCAACGGACATCTCCGAAAGTGCAGGAGCCAGGGCCTGATTCTGGGGGTTGCCACAGTTTACACACAAGCATCCCTCACCTCCATGCCTGGAAAACTGGGGAAGCCGGATACTGAGGGGGCCCCCCTCTCTGCGTGCTGTGGGGCTGTGGTGCCAAGAACACACTTTTGCCTCAGCAAGATCGTTAATTCCACTGGGGAACATAGAGGGTGGCGCGGGCGCATTTTATGGCGACTCCTTTCTCCTCCTGGTTATTCAGTTCCCCCACCATCCCGCCTCCCTTCCGTCTACCCCGGGAAAGGACAAGGAAATCCACACCATCGTTTGAAACCAAATGTAAACATATGGCGCTCTAGTGCATTCCCAGCAACGCAAGCTTTATCATTACTTCCTTTGGAGTTTCTCTCAATCTTCCCTCACTTCAGCAACGAACATTTTCTGAATGCTTCCGATGTGCCAGGTGCTGGGAGCGGCAACAGCGGGGGAAAAAAAAAAGGTAAAACAGCAAGAGAAATAAGGCATTCACATGCATAAGAAATAGCTGCTGTCCTCTGTGCCCTCAGAGCCTAGCGGGAAAACATCGGTCACCTAAGTCACCTAAGTCCGAGGGTGAAAATTCCACTGGCCTCACAAAACACAAGTGTTGCAAACACGTCCTTCCCGACGCTTTTTCAGATGCTAGAAAACTCACTGTCCATTCCCTCTACTGGAGAGGACAGGAGCAGATGCTTTTGATTAATATGGAAATAAAAAGAAGCAATGGTGGCAGTACTTGGTTTCGTGGCAGTTGTTTAGAGATTTATTGACACAGAGATAAACTTCAGTCTGGGGCATCTCGTATTTCATGTCCCCATTAGTTATTAACAAATGAGCAAATCGTTTTTCTTTTAACTGTTTTTTAAAGAAAAAAATAAAAGAAAGGGAGTTGGTGGAGATATTTTTTTAATGGGATTACTGTCATTATCCTCCTGTCTCTGTAGCTCCCCCAGCTACAGAAATTTGCCTCTGGACTCCAGAGTTCACCAGGCTGTGGTTCTAAACATAAAACAATCCTGTAATTTCCTTCAAGAACAAAAGTTTTCAAAGAAACGACCTGCACAGTATCCCCTTCAATAAAGCAGAAGTGACTTAATGGTCTGTTAATTACTCCATCCCTGCAGGGGGGAGGGAAGCTTCCGAATGGATCGCTACAAACCCTCTGTTGACTGAAGCTGTGGTCTGTCCCCAAATGTACAGCTGGGGCCGGGCCATTGAAAACCCAGACAAAACAAAATCCCTGATAAATAATCCCACCTAGAACACAAAGATTCAGCACTCAATTGTTAGATCTGTGCTGGATCCTCAGAGAAGACCGGAGGGAGCTCCTTTGGGGCTTCCGGTAATCTTTAAAGCTTGAGGCCAGGGGTTCTTGCACAAAAGTTAAAAAAAAAAAAAGAGCTTGTTTGACTTCTCTGTCCCCTTATCCTTCTGTGTTGAATTTCTTTCTCTTTAATTTGTGGCTTTGGCTATAATTTTTTAATCCAATCTTCTTCTGTATTAATTAGTTTGTTCCATCATGTAATAAATTTTTGGTTTGGTTATTCTCCAGTTATTTCTCTATTAATAATTTTAATCTAAGAAGACAGGATTTGAGTGTCATAAGAAAGAACAAAGAAGAGAATAAACATATAGGAGGCAGGTTTGGGTTGTGAGTCTCTGTGTCTTTTCACATCTGTAAGGTGAAAACTGCAAGTTGTAATTAAATATATTTCTAAAATAGAACAGTTAACCAGCTATGTTGGAGCCCAAGCAAAGCTAGCAGTCATTAAGTTAACTTTGCATCAGAGACGGTTAACCGGAAAAATTGAATTTTCAAAACATCTCTTTAAGAAAAAAAAATTTATATATAAACACGTCCCATACTAATTAAAAAGATAATAGTTTCAATTTGGTAAGCTCCACCCCATGGGTTCACGCCATCCTACTGCCTCAGCCTCCTGAGTAGCTGGGACTACAGGTGCTGCCACCATGCACGGCTAATTTTTTGTATTTTTAGTAGAGACGAGGTTTCACTATGTTGGCCAGGCTGGTCTCGAACTCCTGACCTCGTAATCTGACCACCTCGGCCTCCCAAAGTGCTGAGATTACAGGCGTGAGCCACCGCGCCTGGCATGTGTGTATCTATTTTTAATTTATACATGAGTTTTGCTATAGCCCTTCTTCTGTTTAATACTTTTTTCCACTCAGCATTATGTTTTAAGATCCATCCACTTTGCCATTTGTTAATCTTGTTTCTAACTCTTGACTTCTGCTGAATGCTTCATACTGTGTGTCCATCACATTTCATTTACTATTTCCATAGGGATTAAACTTACCTTCCCTCTAGCATCCTGTAATGATAACAGTGCAACGAACATCTTTATATATATGCCTCCTCTTGTATCTGCCCAAGTTGCTCATTTTTCTATCAGGGCACCCATCTTTTTCTGTTGTTTTTTTTCTCAAGAGTTTATTGTATAGTTCATATATTGAAAGTTTTAGATGTAACAACTGTTTTCTCCCAACCTAATATCTGTACACCAATTTTCCCAACTATTGACTGCTACACAATATGTCACTTCCCTATTAATTTATGATGGCATCTTTATCCTATATCAAGTTCCTATATTCATGGGTCATTTCTGAACTCTCTGTTCTGTATCACTGGTATATTAATCTATTTCTATGCCACTATCAGCGTATTTTTATTGCTATGCCTTAGTATTATATCTTAATATCTGGTAAAGTGGGTCCAAGGAGGATACATTTTTACTTTTTAAAAATATGATCATATTTATCTTCTAACTGAATACATTCTAAGTTAACTAGAATAAATTTCTTAAATTGCATACTAATATTATTATAAGATTTTCTTTTTCTTTTCTTTTTTTTTTTTTTTTTTGAAACAGAGTCTTGCTGTGTCGCCCAGGCTGGAGTGCAGTGTCGAGATCTCGGCTCACTGCAAGCTCTGCCTCCTGGGTTCACGCCATTCTCCTGCCTCAGCCTACCGAGTAGCTGGAACTACAGGTGCCCGCCACCTCGCTTGGCTAGTTTTTTGTATTTTTTAGTAGAGACGGGATTTCACCGGGTTAGCCAGGATGGTCTCGATCTCCTGACCTCGTGATCCGCCCATCTCGGCCTCCCAAAGTGCTGAGATTACAGGCAATTTTTGTATTTTTAGTAGAGACAGGGTTTCACCATTTTGACCAGGCTGGTCTCAAACTCCTGACCTCAAGCAATTCGCCCACCTTAGCCTCCCAAAGTGTCGGGATTACAGGTGTGAGCCACTGTGCCCGGCCTATTACAAGTTTTCATCACCTTTCTCTTAGGTGGTAGAGTGTTGGTAGAAGAAGAGATACATGTATATGCAGGCCTCTTGGAGTTGCTATAATATTATCTTTTCGCTCTATTTCTTCAACCTTGAAGTTATTAACCACGAGTGGGAATTCCCATGCTTTCTCACTCCTGACTTGAAGCAATTTAGTGCTTGATTACTCTGGGCTTAGAAGCAAGTTACCCCCAATCATAATGCCCCAGAGATAGTGCTCATCATTACATTCTGTATTATATATTCTATAATATATATTACATTATATATTCTAGAACATTGCATACATACTGTTTAGAGTCTTAAACAGTAGGTAGTAGGAAATTTCTTCAAGAAGGAGCTTTCCGATCATCCTAAAAGAACATTTTGCAGATGGATTCAAATTTAAATGGAAGCCTTTCTGGCATCAGTACACTCTTCCAAACCTTCAGGCCTGTGCACATGCCATGCCCATTATGGAAAGTGTTTGTTCCCACCCCATGCCTCTCCCTTGCTCAGCCTATTCTTAGTCAGACTTCACTTCCCAGCTTACTCTCACTTCACTGGGAGGCCTGGGCCAGTGTCAGTTTCCCATCCTGTGTGCTCCCCTCGCATGATGTACTTCCCCTCACAGCACTCACCACCTGGAGCAATTTGCGTGCTGCCCCTTTCCCACTGGAATGTAAACCCCTTAGAGCAGGATCAAGGTGGTAGAGTCTGGAACATGATAGGTGCATAAAGAGCATTTTGCAAATCAATGAATGAGAACTGCTCTAGAGAACAGTCAAACTGGATGGGTGGTTGCATAAGATGACCTGTAGTTAGCCTTCCAACTATGAGATCATAACCATGTAATACAAAAATCACAAAGTCTGTATACATTTGTTTCTGTTTTTTTTTATTTTTTATTTATTTTTTTAAAATCCATAGCTACATTGAATAGGGGATTTTTACCACATATGACTCTAGACACTTTTTGGAGTGGAAAGTAACTTTGTAACTTAATCACATCATTAAGAGGAGTCACCTTATTACCCTGAATGCTCTATTTCCATGTGTTATGTTGTTTGAGAGTAGCTGCCATTAATGAGAAACACCCATTGTTATATTATTGGTTTCTTGCAATAGTTTGGCAAGATAGCATAAGTAGGTCCCTTCTATAGGTCATGAGGGTGAGGAGTAGGGAGGTTAAGTAACTTGGAAAGGATGTACAGCCAGTAAATGGTAGAGCTGAATTTTGAACCCCATGCTATCTCACTCCAAATTTGTTGTTCCTAACAGATGTCCTAAATCTTCATGAATAGCCTTTTAATCTTTTTCCTTGACTTCTCCTCCTCCTTTCTCTAGCTGACCATGTCCTGTTGCTGGTCACTTTCATAACGTTGTCCATCCTTCCCTGGCAATGTCCACCGCCTCCATGGTGAGCTCTTGTTTCCAAAGGGTCATCAGATGTCCTAACAATTTTTTTCCTACAGTTGTTCATCCATTTGACGAACCTTGCCCTGCTCTGGGCACTGCATTAGGTCCTGAGGGTACAGTTGGGAATGAGGAAGACGTGGTGTCAACACTCATAAAGCTAAGGTCCCATGGAGGGAAATAACCAAGCAAATGGCAAAGCAGTGTACTAAACTCTATGATGGAGGTTACAACATCAGCATCCATGAGTATTTAACTCTGTCTAGAGGGATTTCAGTGGAGCCATTAGTCAGGTGAGGAAGCAGGGCACCAGATAACAATACAGAAAAAGGCCAGAGGCAGAGAGAGCAGAGGCGATTTGAAAGGTGATTTAGTGCAATGGGAGTGTAGAATTCTCATGTGTGAGTGGAGTTTGAGTGGAGCAAAGCAAGATATGGTGATGCGCTGGTTAGCCAGTTGCCAAGAGGCATTGCAATCCATTCACTTACCTTTTTCAACATATATTTATTAAGGTCCCACTATCATAGTAAGTAGATTGCTCATGTAGCACTCAACCTGAAGCCATGCCCTCTTCTATGTCCCTCAATTCATTTAATCATTGCAACAACCCTCTGTGTTAAATACCATTATTATTCCAGGCTTTTTTGTTTGTTTGTTTTTGACAGGTTCTCACTCCTTCACCCAGGTTCAAGTATAGTGGTGGAATCATGGCTCACTGCAGCCTCAACTTCTGGGGTTCAGGTGATCCTCCCACCTCAGCCTCCCAAGTAGCTGGGACTAGAGTCATGCACCACCATGCCCAGCTAATTTTTTGTATTTTTTGTAGAGTTGGCGTCTCACTATGTTGCCCAAGCTGGTCTCAAACTCCTGGGCTCAAACAATCCTCCCACCTTGACCTCCTAAAGTCCATGGATTACAGGAATGAGCCACCTCACCTGGCACCCTATTCCAATTTTAAGGATGAGAACGCCAAAGCCCAGAGGTTGAGTAACTTTTGCAAAGTCTCATAGCTATTTTAAGGGGCAAGGCTAAGATTCACACTCATGCAGCGCATCTTCACCATCCATGCTGTTAACCACTAGAGTAAACTGCCTCTGGGGATAAAGTGATGAGTGAGACAAATAAGGCTCCCTGTCCTCATTCTAGGGAGGAAATAAGAAAGTGAGCAAGTGAACAATAAATAAACTGTAGAGGCAGCAGTAAGAGGTATGAACAAAGCCAAACAGCAAGACAACTTGAGTTTGACTTGGTTGACTAAATTTAGTGATGGAAGTCAGGGAGGGCTCCACTGAGGGGTGGCACTGAGCTATGACAAACGGAGGTCAGCGAAATCCAGGCTGTGGGAACCAGCATAGATGGGCTTGGATGCTGGAGATGTGTGATAGTTAATTTTATAGTGCTTAAACACTATATTGAGGTTGCTGTGAAAATATTTTGCAGACGTGATTAACATTTGCAATCAGCTGACTTTAAGGAGATGAGTACGCCCAACAACACAGGTGTATCCCATCCAATCAGTTGAAGGCCTTAAGAGCAAAATCTGATGTTTCCTAGAGAAGAAGGAATTCTACCTCAAGACTGTAACATAGAAATCCAGTCAGTTGGCCCTGCAGATATCAGACCTACCAGTCCCCACAATCGCATGAGCCAATTTCTTAAAATACATGTCTCTCTCTTGTTCTTTCTCCTTATATATACTGACTGATATGCGATGATCAGTCAAGAAAGACTCAACCCCTGCCCTCACAAAGCTTCATTATAGGGAAGGTAATAAGCGTTGAAACAACTGATTACATAATGCAGAATTTAATTCCACAGGCAGAGACTGTCTCTTTATTCTTCCTATATCTCCTTAAGTGCTGGGATCAGAGCCCTAAGTAATAGAGACACAAGGAAAACGTTCGCTGACTGAGGGAATGATATTTGCTGTCAGGAGAACAAGTTTCCTGTGCTAGTTCTGCCCCAATACAGCTATGTCACCTGGGATGACACATTTAATTCTTCTGAACCTGTTTCCTTCTCTGTGCAATGACGGCATTGAAATAAATGTTCTTAAGGTTCTGCTTTCTAACCGCCTGTGATTCTTTGAAAGCAAGCTGAAGACAGATAAGGATAAATGGGTAGTTACTGATCTACTGATGAAAGCAGCAAATGTCAGAAATACAACTCCGGAAGATGATTTTTGTTAGTCACGCAGCACGTGAAAGATTGCTAGGATTTGTTTCTTGCCCCCATTCCCTTGAGACCCACTGCACTAGTTTCTGTACTAGTACTAGTACTAGCTGTTGTAACAAAGTGTCACACACTGGGTGGCTTTACAAATCCATAAATTTATTTTCTCATGGCTCTGGAAACTAGAAATCTGAAACCAAGATACGGGCAGGGCAGTGCTTCCTCTGAAGGCTCCAGGGAGGAATCTGAATCCTTCCTTGTTTTGTCCGGTTTGTGGTGGACCCAGGTATTCCATGCTTAATGGCAGGGCGACTTCAATCTCTGTCTCCATCTTCACATGGCTTTCTTGTCTCTGTGTGTCTCTGTGTGCAAATGTCCCTCTTGTTTTAAGGACACCAGTCATTGATTTAGGGCTCACTCTAATGCAGTGTGACCTCATCTTAACTTGATTACATCTGCAAATACCCTATTTCCAAATAAAATCACATTCACAGGATCTAGGTGGAAACAAATTCCGAAGGAGGACATTGTTTGTCTAATCCTTTTGTACTGTTATAACAAATATTTGAGTCTAGTTAGTTTATAAAGAACGGAAATTTATTTCCCAATTCTGGAGGATGGGAAGTCCAAGATCAAGGTAGCAGTATTTGGTGTGTGGAGAGGGCCGGGTCTCTGCTTTCAAGGTGGTGCCTTGTTGTTGTGTTCTGTAGAGGAGATGAGCACTGTGTCTTCACATGGCAGAAGGGACGAAAGGGCAAAAAGGGACCTAAGCCAGTTCCCTCCAGTCCTTTTATAAGGCACTAATCCATTCACAAGGGACAGCCCTCATACCTTAATCACTTCCCAAAAGGCCCCATTCATAATACTACCACAATGGGGATCAAATTTAAACACCAGTTTTGGAGGGGACCCCTTAAACCATAGCACTACTCAACTCAGTACACCCACACTGCCATCATTTCTCCTTCTGGGCAGGCCCAGGCTTGCTCCACTAACTGCTCAGGAAGGGAGGATCTGGAAGAGGGCTTGAATGGAGAACCATTGCTGCGTGAGAGTACAGAACGTCATTCCATTCTGTCCTGGTCATAAGTCCTTTAATATTTTTATGGACCAGTCTGCCTCATTTTCTGTGAACTGATTTCTATATACTCTTGCTTGTTCCAGATAAAAGCTTGCTTACTTATTCATTTGTTGTGGGGAGTATTGGGTGAGTGGGAAAGTGTGATGGAAAAGATGAAGAGAGAGGTAAACAAGGGAGGGAAAAATGTTAATACTCCTTAGGATTAGAAAAAAAAAAGTTGACTATTAAGTGCCTGACTGACATCTCTTTAGTTTCACTCTAAATCTAATTCTTATGAAAATAGCCAAGCTGCACAATATAGAGTGTTTTATATTTTTAGGTTTATAAAAGTTCAAATAGAAAGTATAAAATTATATTTTTTGGATCTGTCTTTAAAATAAATGTTAGGTGGCTCATGCCTATAATCCCAGCATTATGAGAGGAGGTCAGAAGATCGAGACCATCCTGGTTAACACAGTGAAACCCCGTCTTTACTAAAAATACAAAAAAATCCCCCCAAAATTAGTGGGGCATTGTGGCGGGTGCCTGTAGTCCCAGCTACTCGGGAGGCTGAGGCAGGAGAATGGCATGAACCTGGGAGGCAGAGGTTGCAGTGAGCTGAGATCGCACCACTGCACTCCAGCCTGGGCGACAGAGCAAGACTCTGACTCAAAAATAATAAATAAATAAATAAATAAATAAATAAATAAATAAATAAATAAATAAATGAATGTTAGAGAAAAATTCTAATGTTTCTTCCCATTACAAGGTGAAAACTTGCCATTTGTCTATATTTGTATATTTTAATCTTTCTCAGAGTTTCACTATTATAAATCAGCTAGAATAAACAATTGTGTGTATGTAGATTTTTAAAAATGGCTATTTATTAAATAACTATTAAATAACTAGTTACTTATTAAATAACTATTTTCTTATCTACTTTTTTACAACTGTATTCCTTTCATAGCAAAGAGGAATGATTTTGAGGGGTATGTTGCTATGCAATAGATCTTGTCCTAGATTCCACAGTAAAAAATATTGACAGAATTCCTGTGCCATGTAGAAGTTAGACTCTGGTGTTATGATGATCAAAAACAGATATTTCCTTTTGCGGGAATTACAGATTCATGTTTTTATTGGATTATTGGTTGGAACCTTAGTATTTTACTAATTAATTTGTAAGATGTCCATGTAAAAGGTGGCAAATCTTAAAAATATCTTTTTAAGTTTGTTCTTGTCTTTTAATTTTGGTTACTTTGTTTAATGCATAGAAGACTTACAGTTATATGTAGTTATGTAAGTTATATATAGTTATAGTTATATGTAGTTATATCCATAAATTCCTTTCATTCTGATTACTTTCATGCTTTTAGCGAGGGCTCCTATATCCAGAAAAATGATATTCATTAGTCTTCTATATTAGTAATTATAGAATGTGACTCCATCATAAATACTATTAGTAACCAAGGGCCAAACTTACTTTAAAAAAATTATATTTCAACTTTAAAACATTCTCTTTCTGTAACTAAAACACTTGTCCCCATTTTTGTGAATGAGGAACAGAACAAATGATGCTTTGAACAAATGATGCTTAGAGAAGCAAATAATCTTGCCCGAATTTAAACAGCGTCAGATCAGATTCAAGCTACAGCGCCTCCACCTGGGGAATTATTAATGAGGATGGTGCAGGGTGGGAATCGAAACTGACTTTTTCCCTACATAGCTCACTGCATTCCCCAAAATGATGTATTGATTTTCCCTTCCCTTTCCCATTGATTGAGGATGTCTCTATAACCTATTAAACATTTACATGTAGTAAGAACTTTCTTGTATGTAGTTAAGGGTATTTTACTTCTAAGCACAATGTGTGCCTTCTGTTTTATTTTGTTTTGTTTTGTTTTGTTTTGTTTTGTTTTGTTTTGTTTGGGGGTGTGGGTAATAAGAAGTATATTTAAAAATGTAAATTTCCTACTTTTTTGGTTAACCCCCTCTTTTAGAGATCGTTAAAGAAACTTATTTTAGGTATAGTAGGTGCATTCAGACTTAACGTTTTAGGAAGAAAACAAATAAACATTTACATTAATTTTGCTGCCTCCTTCCTTCAGAGATGGTTTCTGATGAAAAAGATACTGTTGGGCTCTTTAATTTTAATCTGATTTCTGACCTAACCTAGAAATATCTAGAAAGTTTGGTGTTTGATGGAAGGCATTTTGCCAGGGTCTGAGACAAGAGTTAAGACTCACTCTGATTTCTGCCCTTTCTCAAAGAGAGTTTGGTGAACTTGAGGCAGCTTTATGCAGATGAATAGTGTAAATGACTCAATTGTGTCCCCTGGTTCAAGCCCCACCTTTTTTTTAGCCCCATTAATCTTCAGCCAAAACAAAATGACTGCCACAGAGGAGAGGGGGAGACTGCTTGTGATAGATTTGAAAAGAGGCAGCTGAGAGTGCATTTTCCCCCCCAGATAAACATAACGGTGTTTCTGAAACTAATAGAAAGAAATAATCTGGCTCTGAAGGAGAACTTCTGTAATGTCTTAGTTTTTCTGGTACTGGAGTTTGGAAAAGGAGAACGTTTTCAACTGCATGTATGCCTATCACCTTCTGCTGGCACGTCGCCGTTTCCGGAAGTTAGAAGCCTTTCAGAGTTTCAGGTGTAATTGGTTGGCTATTGGCAGACCATGGGCTTTTCTGTGCATGTGCAGTGGCCTCTCACACCTCTGGTGTGCACTAAACTTTGACCCTAATTCCATACGAATCTACATACAAATATATTTAACACTTGATTTGATTAAAAACAAAACAAAGCAAAAACAAACATGTCTCTTAAATCTCTCACTCAAAAAGGTTGCTTGTTGGAGTAAACCCAAGGAAGTCAAGACATTAAATCTCACTTTCTTGTTTTAAAAGTGCTTTACATATATCACCACCAACTAGCTTGTAAATTTTGGTCAATCCTCAAACCAGTCTTTTAAAGGAGCTGAAAAATGTTCCTGTGCCCTCAAAGGACACACCTGTTATCTGAAACAGTTTTTAACCAGCTTGTTAAGCAGCTTTGACAGATCAAAGACCCTAGACAATGGACACAAACTTTAACAATAGTGTAGCCTTGAGCAAAAGGTCCTGTCAAAGCCAGGCTTGTGCCCATGGCATTATGGCCGGCAATTGAAAATAAATTTTACTTGAATAAGTACCTCAGCCTGATCAGAGGCACTGCCGCTGCTGAAACAAAAGCAGTTGGGGATAAGTTATTGACTCCACTGACAGCCTGAATGAACTTCATTATGCCAGCCCACTCTTGGTAAATGTGTCAGGTTTTAAACTGAATTAGGTGGCAGGTGCATGGACTATTTCCCTGCTCCCCCTGAGACAGCCGACAACCAATCATCACCTGATTCTACAGACAAATGTTTAGATTTGTTTTTCATATTGCATGGCCATAAGTGAAAGCACATTTAAATCTTTTTTCCTTATCCTCCATCACTGATGTGTTATGTTCCCATGAGCAGGTCCTACCCACGCTTTGGTGTAATGGGATTCATAGAGGCCTGTCCTGCCACCTCTGTCCCTCCCCTCCCTGCCAGGCACAGATTTCAGGGACAATCTGGGATCTTCACTGGAAGGTTATTGGATTTTAGCTTTAGAATAGCAGCTCCTCTTCTGTTGTAGGAAACTGAAATGCAAGGACAGACATTCACCATCTCTTTCATCTTAAAAACTTCGAAAAGACCTAAGAATGAACATTACAATAGGTTTTAACCTATTACATTTTTAGCTGGGACTGAATTTTTAGTGGGAACCAGATTACAGAAAGCAGATATTTTAATCTGCATTAAGTATTTCCCTCCAGCAAACCTTGTAACCCCCGCCAGGTCCCCTGAGTTCAAGTAAAGAGTCAGTAACTCTGGCATTTTTCTGCTGTGAAAACATGTATATATGTATGTATGTATCTATCCATCCATCTATCAATCATCTATCTATCTACCGTCTATCTAATTTGCTTGTATATTTGACTTTAAAACATTTGTTTTATGATCTTCCCTAGGCCTATAAGGATAAATGCAAGAGCAGCTAAACTTCAGATACATTGATGCCAGCTCTCATTACTTAATCATGAGACAGGACTATTAAGACTCCTAAAAGTGAAAGCCCGGACGTCCACCCAGAGAGAGAGAGGGTTGGCATACACCTTTGGCTGTATGCCTTATTAAAATTAATGAGCAAGAAGATTCTTTTTTCCTAAGCATCTTGAAGACCTTAAACCCTTCCAGCAAAGTGTCTTTTTGCTTCTGAATAATGTTTCCATTGTTCATGATGAAGCACCATACATTTCTTGACATATATCTTGAATTGTAAAGTAGAACTCTTTTCAGTTCCATCCCCAGTGAGGGAATAATATAATTTTTTTAAATCCCACATGGAAACATCAAAGACCTATCAATCCAGCCTTTGGTGTTCCTTTAGTGATGTCTAAGCACAGTTTTGTTCAAATCTCCAAAGGAACTTTATGCAGTTCTGGACTGTATTTACTTCCAGATAATATTGTTTTACTGGATACGGTGGATTCATGTGTGCCTTTTAATGTAAAGATGGATTTGAATCTTTGCACTTCTAGAAACATGTCAACATTCTAAAATTTATATATGTACAAACCTGGATGATCTATGCTATCGAGGAGTACAAAATTGCTTTTCATTTAGGACTACCTAAAGTCTGCCCTGATTTAACACAGGAAAAAGGCTCTACAATGCCTTTCACTTGCTAGAGCTGTTCCTCCCCCCAGCCACAGCAGATGGTGTTTCATAGTTGGTCACAAATGGCTGTCAGTGAGTGTTTGTCTGCCTGCCAGTAACCTGTGGCTCAGGGACTCCCTCAGAGAGTGTACCAGCTCTGACTCTGCTGATAACAGCATCTGAGAAAATGATCCGTCCTTTCTTGTCATGAGCAAAATTAGCCATCTCACTTTCAAACTGTTGACAAGGGGGATATGAAAGAAATCAGAACTGTGCCAGCCCAGCTGATGTTTCCTCAGCTCTGGTTCTACGGGCCTCATGCAGACGAATCCAGAAGCAGACTTGATGAGAATGGTGTTGTCACCAAATAGATGGTCTTGGAGCAACCCCAGTTCTGGTACCAGCATTTCCTGCAGGGACTTGCTTGAACTCTCCATTGGACTAGTACTGATCTTTAGAGCCACAGCTATTTTCTCACCCCAGGACCTGAATCACACTTCATGCTGAAATGACCTTTAGCGGCATTGCCTTGGATGAAGGAAGCAATGGGAAAGAGCTGAGTGTGGCAAAGACTGAGCACTGTTCTCGCAGTTCTTGGCACCACCCCCAGCTGGAAGGCAGGGTGCCAGCCCTGATGCCTTTGTGGATGCAAATGGCCCCAGAGCACATGAGGCAGCCACTAATGAACCAAAGCGGGGTAGGATGAGAGAAGAGAAAGCAAGAATGACAGAGAAAGGACAGGGAGAAACAAGAGGGGAAACAGCAAGGAATTTGGAAGGAACTGGCATTTGCTGAGAACCCATTATGGGGGAGTCAGAAATAGCTGTAATTCTTGCAGCAATTTCATAAGTTTTGTATCATCATCCCTGTCTCACAGATTAGAAAAATATGGCTCTGAAAAAGTAAGTAACGTCTTTTGGGTCACAAAATTAGAAAGTGGCAGAAGCAGGATTCCGACTCTGGCCAATACATCCAAGTTGAAGGGGCTGGGCTCTTATGCTAGGCTCCTGGCTTTAAGTCTGGCTTCACGACCTACTGGCTGGTTAAACTTAGGCACATTGCTTCACCCCTCAATGCCTCAGTTTCCCTATTTGTAAGATGGGTCTATTAATAATACCTCTCTCATGGAGTCATTGAGAAGGATGAAATAAGTTAACATATAAGTACTTTAAAGAGCCTTGGACAATAGTTAACATTCTACTAGAGTACGTTTTTATTCTTTATCACTCTTGTGTTTTTCAAGTATTTATTTCACTGTTAGATCACTATCTCCTTACTGGTAAATAACCCTTTAAGAACTCTTATTATAGCAAAATATTTTTCTTCCAGAACTCTTACATTTCTATTTTATTGTTTATTTACTTGTTTGACTTTTCAAAGCAGGTGACATCTATTCCTGTATTATCAATTTAGTGTATAGATGTGAACAAGGTAGCAACTTTGGCATCATGAAGTGGTTGAATCCTATCTACACTGTTTCCTAACTGTGTCATCCTGGTCAGCCTGCTAAATCTTTCTCAGCCTCAGTTTTCCCATCTATATAATAAAAAATATTTAACAATTTATAGAACTATTCCAATGATTAAATGAAAAAATATACAGAGTGCCTATCACATGATAGACATTCTGCCATTTATAGTTGTTGCTAGTTTCTTAAACAACTAAAACTGGGTTTGCATTGTGCAGCTACACGTGTCAACTCAAATGTGGGTCACAGATGTTGTACCGGAATGTCTGGGTATGTGCGTAGATAGATGAAGCTGATGACTGAGGCTGACCTAAACATATCTCTTTCTCCTTCTATGACATTGCTCACATTTAATTCCCCTGAAGCAATATTCTGGGTAATAATCACCAACTGCCAAAACTGTTTTATCTGGCAAAATAATTTCATTTCTCCACCATAGACTACACACCTGCTGCTCAGAGCAAAGGGGTGCTTGGGCATCAGGGAGCTGAGAAGGGGGCTTCCTTCCAGATAGCATGAGCCTGTCAGGTGAGGTCAGCATGACAATTAAAGGAAACATCTTTCAACCCCTTCTCTCCAGGAGAAATGAGAGGAGGCTCCTGCCAATTGTTAATGATAATGGTCTTATAATTCGAACACCACATTTTACCCAGGAGGATCTCAAATGCTTTATAGATCTACAAACAGCTTCATCCACTCTGCCCAGTAAGCATTAGGTGGACTAAGCTTGGAATGCAGCCACTGTGGGGAGGATTCCCCTCATATTTAAAAAAATCTGCAAAACCAAAATGTATCCTAGTACCTATAAAACATACTCATGTAAATGCTGTTTTACTTGGTAGATAAAATGAGTGAGGACAAGAGAGAAGATTTGTATATTACTTTTAATTAAAAAAATTCATTTTGTTGCTTTTTTAGAGTGAAACTCCCAAATGATCATAAGCTTATGTTTCCAGCTCATCAGTTCCTTAACAGAGGGGCTTAAGGGACAGCAATTCTTAAGGTTAAAGTACTCACCAAAAAGAACAGCTCTAAAATCATGAAGCAAATTAAGGAGAAATTATGACAGACTTACAAAAATAGTATTTATTGGCAGCTTTTTAGCCATACTTCTTATTCTGATGATCTATGGCTGTGTAACAAACTATCCTAAAATTTGGTGGCTTAAAACTACAACTATATAATTATAGTTTTACATCATTTAACAATGGGGATATGTTCTGAAAAATACATCATTAGCTGATTTCATTGTTGTGCAGAGGTCATGGAGTGTACTTACATACAACTAGATTGTGTAGCCTACCACACACCTAGGCTCTAACTTATAGCCTATTGCTCCTAGGCTACTTACCTGCCCAGCAAGCACAGAATACTGTAGGCAGTTGTAATGCAATGGTAAGTATTTGTGTATCTAAATGGAGAAAACGTGTGATAAAAATATGGTATAAAAGATTTAAAATGATATACCTCTAGAGAGTACTTATCATGAATGAAGTTTGCAAGACAGGAAGTTGCTCTGGGTGAGTGACTGAGTGAGTGAATGGTGAGTGAGGGAGAAGGCCTACCTAGGACATTACTATACACTACCATAGATTTTATAAGCACTGTATGCTTTAGCTACACTACATTTATTTTTTAAATTTTTCTTTCTTAATAATAAATTAAACTTAGCTTACTGTAACTTTTTTATTTTATACACTTTTCAACTTTATAAACTTTTTCACTTTTGTAGTAACGCTTAGCTTACAACACAAACACAGTGTACAGCTGCACAAAAATATTTTTTCTTTTTATCCTTGTTCTATAAGTTTCTTCCATTTTTAAAATGATTTGTTTATTTATTTATTTTTGAGATGGAGCCTCACTCTGTCACCTAGGCTGGAGTGCAGTGGTGCGATCTCGGCTCACCGCAACCTTCGTCTCCCAGGTTCAAGGGATTCTTCTGCCTCAGCCTCCCGAGCAGCTGGGACTACAGCACGTGCCATCATGCCCAGCTAATTTTTGTATTTTTAGTAGAGACGGGGGTTTCACCATATTGACCAGGCTAGTCTCAAACTCCTGACTTTGTGATCCACCCACCTCGGCCTCCCAAAGTACGGGGATAATAGACATGAGCCACCGAGCCTGGCCTAAAATGATTCCTTTATTTCACTTTATAAGGTTTTTTGTGAAAAACCAAGACACAAACACACACATTAGCTTAGGCCTACCCAGGATCAGGATCATCAATGTCACTGTCTTCCTTTCCCATATACTGTCCCACTGCACCATCCTCGGGGGCAATAACACGCACGGAGCTGCCCTCTGCTATGATAGCAATGCCTTCTTCTGGATACCTCATGCAGGACCTGCCTGAGATTCTTCTTCAGAAGATGTCATTCCTTCCAGAAATATGTCCATGTGGTTCGTTTGGTTTGTTTCATTTTTTAGATTGGTGTGAGTAACGCCTTGTGCTGTATTATGACAGCTACAGTATCACTAGGTGATAGGAGTTTTTCAGCTTCATTATAATTTTATGAGACCACCATTGTATATGTGGTCTGTCATTGAAGCATCGATGTGGTGCATGATAGCATATCCATAATTTTGTGTTTCAGGCATTTGAGCAGAACATGGTTGGTTAGTCATTTGCTTGTGGCACTAACTGGGGGTCATTCAGTGGTACTCAGCTGATAGCTTGGTCTGGTCTGGAGAGTCAAAGACAGCCTCATATATATATACCTGAAGTCTTGGAAGGAAAGGCTGGGAAACTGGGCCCACCTGGGCCTCTCTCCTTGTAGTGGCAGTGCAGGGCAGTTCTCCGGGGGGCTTTGGATGGATCCGGTTCTCCCCCATTCTTGCTTGCGGTGCTAGAGAATAACTGCAGAATGTGCTGGGAATGCAGCATCCTAGGATGGGGAGGAACTGCCTGAAACAGCCCAGTTCCTGTTCGTGTCCCTCCTAAAAAAGGTAACATCTTGAGTTAGCAAGGATCTGCCTGGGCAAGCCTAGACTTTGTTCCTCTTTCCCCTGAAAGCCGAATGTTCTTCCCAACTTCAGCCCAGTGAGTGACATTGCCCCTGAGGGAGATAACCTGGGCTGGGCTGCCTTTCCCAAGGGTCCCTCAGCTGTGATGCAAGTTGGGTGCTCACAGTTGAGACTTCATCTATTTTGGGGAGCTTTCTTGAGCACTGCCTCACAATGGATTCTAAGCTTCTACGTTTCTTGCTACCTGTCTGTCCATAAAAAACCTGCTTTATGTAACTTGTTGCATGTGAGTGTTCTGATACACCAAACTCAGATAAGTAGGTAAACAGAGCACAGTAAGTCTGCCTCACGGTCAGGGCCTCACCATGTGGTTTCTCTAGTAGAATATCTGAACTTCTTATACAGAGATTCAGGTGGCCAAGAGCAGCCAAGACCAAGTGATCCAAGAAAGAGGAATGGAAGCTTCTTAAGGCCTGGACCTAGAACTGCCACTTTCACTGTATTCTATTGGTCAAAGCAGTGACAAAACTCACTTAGATATCAAGGAAGATGACATAGATCCTAGCTCTCCTTGGGAAAGTGCCTTTAAAAAAATTGGCCACGTTTTTGTTGAATTAAAGCAGTTTGGGGAATAAATAAATTAAGACAATCTTTGTACTTTGTTCTGATCTTATTCTAGGATGGCATTCTGTTAACCTAAACACCGTTTGCTTCAACCGTTATACAATGCCCATGTTCCATGTGAACTGCACAAAAGCTGGGAGCATGAATTCTCAGGGGCTTTTCTAGGAATCCACTAGCTGAAGCCCACTACTGCAAAGGACATGTCCTCCCTCTGCAGTCTTTGGTCAATTTAAATTTCAATGTGTACAAGCAGGAGAAAACCATGGGCAAAAGTTTCCCTCAGAAATGATAAAAGAGATAGTTTCAAAATGAGAAAGGAAAAGGAACATTTTGCCATTGAATTTCTTCTCATTCCCAAGGCTGACCTGGCCCTGAGTGTATGACTTTTGGGTCCCATTGGCCATAAAAGCAAAGAAGTGGACAAGAGATGGAAGGTTAATCATCAAAACTGGGGTGTCATTAAAACAAACTTTGTGCAGCATTTGTATTTCTGTGTATGTGTGTCTCTTGTTTTATATTTTTTCCCTCTCACGGTGTTTGCTTATCTTTCTAAGCTTTCCTTTAGCCCTCACCATTCCATTTCTTTCTAGACCATAGGTTTATCCTATAACCTGTAAATAAATAATTTAAATTGCTTTGCTAGAGCCCTAGACTTATTTTCTTACTGACTTTCTGCCATATCTATCTCATTAATCTGCAGCTTGGAGTAATCCCCATCGTATGAATCAATAGTGTGAATTTCAAACAAGGGATCACTGAGATGATTCTAAATCCAAAGAAATGGGGTTTCATTCTTTAGCATGGCTCTGACAATTATATCAGTTTTACTGATATGGACAGGCAGCAAGGAAATACTAGGTAGAAGAGAGTGTTTCCCAGGGAAAGGCCCTACTCTCAAGCCTGGAAACCTGAAGTCTAAATGGGAACAGGCATTCCTGTTTTTCCACCCAAATGTTGCCTTTTGGCCTGCCATGCCCCGCTATCTTGTAACCATATAAATCCCAAATCCCAGGCTCCATGAGCAGAAGAGCAGAGGAGCAAAAGACCAGCATAGTAGAGAAAGAGAGAAGAGAAGAGGAGCGTCTGGACATTGAGAGGACTTCCGCTGGGGACAGTCAGAGAGCAGATCGCCGCAGGATGACTGAGCTCCAGGGAAAGATCATCTTCTCACTCTATCCCCTTTCCAGCTCCCCATCCATCTTGCTGAGAGCCATCTCTATCCAGCAATAAAATTCCCTGAATTCACCACCCTTCAATCTGTCCATGTGACCTGATTCTTTCTGGACACTGGACAAGGACTTGGGTACAAAGAGCACAATGACCTGGTTAACACTTAAGCTGTCTGTGGATGGCAGAGCAAAAAGAGCACTGTAGCAAAAAGAGCACTGGGGCTTCAGGAGTCACAGGCACCCACCCCTAGATGCTACTGTGGAGCAGGAACCCAGAAGCACTCACCCTGGTTCCCACACCTGCCAGTCTGAATACTCCCAGTCCCATAAGGGGTTTGAGCGTGTGGTGGCTGAATAGACGAGCCACACCCCTGTCACACATCCTGCAATGGGAGTCAGGGAACTCTCCTGTTTCATTACTGCTTGTAATTTACAGTATTTTCCCTTACCACATAAGTTGTTTGAATTTTGTTTTCTCTCCTCTAACCTTCTTGTTTCTTGATGCATCATCACTTCTCGGTGGAAGCCAGTCACCTGTCTACTCTCAAGTGCTTGGAAAGTGTCATTTTAGTGTATCACCTGAAAAAGGCAGGATTTACAATAACTAGAAAAGCAAATGATTTTTAGACATATATATTTGACTGATGTCCAGGGTAGTCCACTTACAGACTGTCCAACATTTATTCTTCTTCCACATTCAGTCTTCCAAGTTTAACAGCATCAACTCCACACACCAGTATAACATAATACAGCTATGCCTCCTAAATGAGAACACCTCACATTCTCTCCAAATGGACAGACTTGGTCTCTTCTACTGGCTGAGTCAAGTATTTCTGGATAATGTTTATTCCTTCTCCATTACAGTAACAATTCCATCTTGATTTTTGGTAATTTTTTTATACTAGATTATAAACGTAACCACTGCCAATACACTTTATTTATTGAATTTGAAAAAATGTAAGACTCCATCATTTGTAAGATGCATCATTATCAATGCTATTACACATAAAAAAATAAAAAACACTATCTCTAAACCATAACATGCCGTTAGTTGTAACACGCATTTACAACTGTAAGATCCAATTTCTGAGAGGTCAATGTGAAAAAAAATACATACACATGTTTCATGGATGTTAACATGTGAAGCATTAATATATAGTAAAAAGTGAACAAAAAGGAAAAATAAAAGCAAATGAATATAAAAATATATTCCTGAATAATGGGTTCCTTAAATTAATGAATATATATACATGACATAGCAAGAAAGAAGGCAAATACTGTTGGATGTCACCGTCTTCATTTCTGCAAAAGATCAAAGGCTATGGTTGGTATCTATAGTTACTTCTTCTGTTTCTCATCCATGATTTTTGTACATAGCAAATACCTTACCTGGGAAAGATTTTTTACCTAGTGTGATGATGCAAATCTTCATTCTTGAGGCGTCTTAACTCAGAATGGTTCTACCTCTATGGCATTAGAGTTTTCTATTAATTTTTATCTCTGGGAGCATCTATAAGTTGCAGATATTCTCCTCCCTGCATGCACTATTGAGCACCGATTTTATTTACTCCTGAGGGCCTGAATTATTACCATTACCAACTTAGAATCTTCTTTTTTCCTATTTGTCCTATGGTGTGAAGATTCAAAAGGCCCAACTTCTAATTTAATGGGACTGTTGCAAGTGAAAATATTCTTTCTTTAGAAACTAAGATTTATTAACATGAAGTGCCCAGAGATGGAGGAAGGGTTGCAAGAAGGGAATCACTGGGTGTCATGGTGAGGAAGTTAGTCCTATTTTCACATTTGGGTGAATTTTTTTGCCCTCCACAATTGAGGAATTCTGGCAGTTAAGAAACAGCACTGTATATTGTTCATTCATTCAGAGCATACATTGT
Source organism: Mandrillus leucophaeus (assembly GCF_000951045.1). Taxonomy (NCBI): domain Eukaryota; kingdom Metazoa; phylum Chordata; class Mammalia; order Primates; family Cercopithecidae; genus Mandrillus; species Mandrillus leucophaeus. Next base: position 1,980,958 of record NW_012101965.1, read on the forward strand.
ATCCTGCAAGTGAGTACCTCAACTTTGCTAAATGCTGTCTCACAGATGATGCTAATACTGAATCTTCAATAGGATGTTCCATTGTTACATAAAGCCAGCTACTTCTAAGAAATGGGTACATGTTATTATTAGTAAATTTCACGGGAATTAACCCATTTCCCCTTATATTTTTCTTTAAGAGTATTTTCTTTTTCGGAGTAATATTGAGTGAGACACAGTTGTTTTAAATGGGCAATTTATTAACTCCCACAGATGGTGTTTTGGGGAAGGAAATTGGATATTCATACTAAGTATTCCAGGAAGAAAAACATCATTGACCTCTCCATGCTGGAAGGGGTCCAATATATTCAGTCTGTCCTCAGATTGAGGCTATTGTGTCTGAAGCATGGTGCTATGTATGGGACTCAGTGTGGGCTTCTGCTGGCCATTTAGGTACACAGCATAGTCTTATCCAGGTCAGCCTTGGTGAGGCAAAGTCTTTGTGTTGAGTAGATGTGTGGTCTCCATCCCTGCCACCATAAGAATTTTGTTCAGGAGCCCACTGAGTCCATTCCGGAATAGCTGAAGAAGAGACTGATTGACAGCCACAGAACAGGTCATCTGTTTATTATTGAGAGAGCCTTTCTCAATGAGTAGTTTGGGTGAGCATTCCAATGGCGAATAAACATAATTGCACACTGGTCGAATTCTGAGAGGCTCATCCTCTACCCTTTCCTCAAATGTTGTCATAAATGATCTAATCTTTTCTTTCCAAGTTCCAAGAGATTGGCCAAATCATAAGCCAGGAGTTAACACAAATGAGTATTATTGCTTATTTTTAGTGGTCTTCTAGAGAAACAGTTTCAATTCCTTCTAGTGAGGATTTTCCTGCCCACCGTCCTTAAAGAACAACTTTTAAAAAAATCGTGGTGCCCTGGCAGCCTACTTTAAGTGACAGTCAGTAAAAGTTGCAGATCCTTCTGTAATCAACTCTAAAACCATTTTCTCTTTAGTCAGTTCACCTAAAGAGAACTTCTCCATGAAGTTACACATATGTTTTATGGTTCAGAATATGCTCCATGGTGAATGCTCTGTGTACACTTGAAAAGATAGTGAATTTTGCTGTTAGTGGGTGGAAAGTTCTATAAAATTTAATTAGGTCAAATTGGTTGATAATGTTGTCCAAGTATTATAAACTTTCATTTGTTTTCTATTTGTTCTATTAATTATTGAAAGAGTGATGTCCAACCATAGCTGTGCATTTGTCCTTTTATTTTTGTAGTACTATAAAAGTTTTTTTTTTTTGTATTTTGAAATTTTGTTTTTAGGAGCATAAATATTTGGGTTTGTTATGCCTTATTCATTAATTGGTCCCTTTGTCATGAAATGAACCTCTTTAACCTTGGAAGTTTTCTTTGCTCTGAAATACATTTTTATATTTATATAATCACACTAGGTTTCTTTTGATTAGTATTATCGTGCTATATATTCTTCAACTGTCTACTATTAACCTACTTATGATGTATTATTAAAAGTGAGCTTTTTATAAGCAGCATAAAGTGGGGTCTTGCCTTTTTTAAACAATAGCAGTTGACAATTTCTGCCTCTTAATAGGGGTGTGTAGGCCATTCATATTTAATGTGATTTCTAATATGGTCTGATTTATGTGTACCACCTTGCTTGTTTTATTTATTTATTTATTTATTTATTTATTTATTTATTTATTTATTTTGAGATGGAGTCTTGCTCTTTCACCCAGGCTGGAGTACAGTGGTGCAATCTTGGCTCACTGCAAACTCTGTCTCCTGGGTTCAAGCAATTCTCCTGCCTCAGTCTCTTAAGTAGCTGGGACTACAGGCATGTGCCACCATGCCCGATTAACTTTTGTATTTTTAGTAGAGGTGGGGTTTCACCATGTTGGCCAAGCTGGTCTTGAATCCCTGATCTCAAGTGATCCACCCACCTTGGTCTCCTAAAGTGCTAGGATTACAGGCATGAGCCACTGTGCCCAACCTTGCTTAGCTATTTGTTTTTATTTGTACTATGTGTTCTTTGTTCCATTTTTGTGTGTGTGCCTTCTTTGGATTGAATTTTTTAATGATTATTTTTTATCTTCTTTCTTTTCTTGTTAGTTACAACTTTGCTCTATTCTTTTAGTGGTTGTTTTAGAGTTTATGGCATTTTTTTCTTATTATTTAAATCTATTAAATCGTGCTGTGATTTGGATGTTTGACCCCTCCCAATCTCATGTTGAAGTTTTGATCTCCAATGTTAGAGGTGGGGCCTAACGGGAGGTGTTTGGGTCATGCAGGCAGATCCCTCATGAACGGTTTGATCTTGCTACCTGTTTTCAGGGTAAGGAGTGAGTTTTTGCTCTATTAGTTCCAAGGAGAGCTGACTGTTAAAAAGAACCTGGTACCTCCTTTCCCTCTGTCTCTTGCTTCCTCTCTCACCACCACGTGATCTCAGCACACACTGCTCCCCTTCATTTTGTGATGTGAATGAAGCAGCCTGAAGCCCTCCCCAGAAGCAGACGTTGGTGCCATGTCTCTTGTACAGCTTGCAGAGCTATCACCCAAAACAAATCTCTTTTTGTTATAAGTCACCCTGCCTTAGGTATTACTTTATAGCAACATGAATAGACTAAGACAAATAATTAAATATTTAAAGTAAAAATAATAACAGTGAATTGCAAGTTTTTAAACAGAAATAAAATATGAAACGATAACATGATAGCCGAGGGAAAAGAAATAGAACTACTAGAAGTGAAGTAGTGTATTATCACTGACTGGGGTTGCTGGCCACTTCAATCGGCAACTTAGTTGAATCAAGACTGCATTTCAGCTCTAGAAAGGCTCAGTTTATATCTGGTTCACCCCTATCCTTCCTAAGTTCCAATTAGAAGACTGGTGTATTCTATGTGGCCCCTTATCCTGGTGAACCAAATTCTAATCTTTGTCTTACAAGATACAGAAGAATCTTGTTTTGAATTTAGTAAGTTTGCTACTAAAGCTTTTAGAACCCTTCGGATGTTTTTTTGTTTTGTTTTGTTTTGTTTTGTTTTGTTTTTTGAGACAGAGTCTTGCTCTGTCCGCAGACTGGAGTGCAGTGATGTGATCTCAGTTCCCTGCAACCTACCTCCAGGTTCAAGCAATTCTCCTGTCTCAGCTTCCTGAGTAGCTGGGATTACAGGCATGCACCACCATGCCAGGCTAATTTTTATATTTTTGGTAGAGATGGGGTTTCACCATGTGGGCCAGGCTGGTCTTGAACTCCTGACCTTGAGTGATCCAACTGCCTCGGCCTCCCAAAGTGCTGGAATTATAGGCGTGAGCCACCGCACCTGCCCAGAACCCTTCTTAATGCAGCTTCAGTATTCAGCAAATGTCTTCAGAAATAAACAAAACAAACAAACAAAAAAACAACCATGGGCCTGAGGCCTTGTTATGAATCTGTGTTAAGGCCCTGGCATAAGGCCCCCAAAATTCATATGTTGGAGTGCTATTCCACAGTACTTTTGAATATGACCCTATTTGGAAATAAGAATATTGCAGATGCAGTTAAAGTGAGACCACACTACAGTCATGTGGGCCCCTAATCCAGTATGACTTGTGTCCATGTAAAAAGTAGAAATTTGGAGACAGACATGCACACATGGAGAAAGCCATGTGAATATGAAGGCAGGAATTTGGGCGAAGCCTTCTACAAAGCAAGAAATGCTACAGATAATAAGCAAATCACCAAAAGCTAAAGGAGAGGCATGAAATGGTTTCTCCCTAAGAGCCATCAGAAGGACCCAATTCTGCTAACACTTTGATCTTGGACTTTAGTCTCCAGAACCTTTAGACAACAAATTTCTGCCTTAAAGTCATGCAGTTTGTAGTACTTTGTTGCAGTAGCTCTAGCAAACTAATACAGGCCTTAATATGGTTTGGCTGTGTCCTTACCCAAATCTCATCATGAATTGTAGCTCCCATAATCCCCATGTGTCATGGGAGCAGCCTGGTGGGAGCTAATTGAATCATGGGGGCAGTTACCTCCATGCTATTCCCATGATAGTGAATTCTCGTAAGATCTGATGCTTTTATAAGGAGCTTCCCCCCTCTTTTGTTCCGCACTTCTCCTTGCTGCTACTATGTGAAGAAAAACATGTTTGCTTCTCCTTCTGCCATGATTGTAAGTTTCCTGAGGCCTCCCCAACTATGCTGAACTGTGAGTCAATTAAACCTCTTTCCTTTATAAATTACCCAGTGTTGGGTATGTCTTTATTAGCAGCATGAGGATGAATAGGCCCTCAATCTCTAAAATCTCAAGTTGTTTTTTTGATCCCCTCAGGTGGATACCCATCAGGTTTTTTTTTTATTCTTATTCTTCTGCATGTGCCCACAATCACCAAATGGCCCAAGGACAGGAGCAGCTCCAGAGGCCCAGCTCACCACCCTGATTCTTCTCCCACTGGAATCTTAACCTCTTCATTTCTTGTGGCTTCAGAAGGTCTTAGCTTTCTCAAGAAAGTTAATTGTTATATTTTCTTTGTTTTTTCTACTTGTTCTAAATCAGAGTGCTTTCCTACTTACAGTTACTCCATCAGACCCACAGAAGTAGTTCTCCTGCCTTCATTTTATAAAACACAATTTCCCCACATGTTTCTCAGTCCTTCTGATTGTGAACCGCTGATCTAAATTATAGCAACAAATTTCTGGTGTCTCAAATCATTTTAGCATACACTACAATAATCTTAAGTTTCAAACAACTGAACATACACTTAGAATCACTTCCAGCTACCTTGAGCCAGTTTTCTGAACATAAATCACTGGTAAATATATTCAGGCAATTTGTACTATGTGCAACGATCTGTGATAGGAACTGTTGGTGGGAAATTTTAAACTCTTCTTTCAGTAATTGTTATAACATGGGAAAACAAATTATTGAAAAACCGAATTAACAACTTCTGAACATGGCACAATTAAATTGGAAAATAATGACTAAAAATAGCTAAAAATATGCCCTAAACACTTTGGATTATAAGATATTCCTTTATATATTTCAAGGAACAAAAAAAATCAGAATGTAAATTTTAAAAAATGAACACTAAATTTTTATAAAAAGAACATATATCTTAAAATGCTGCCAAAGCAGTATATTTATAGCAAAATTACAGACTTTAGTGCCCAAATTGAAAACAGAGACATAAACCAAGAAGAATAAAAAGTGAATTCCAAGAAGGAAAAAAATGCAAAAATTAATGAATTAGAAAACATATAAACAATAAGAAATCAAGAACAAAAACAAAATCAAAAACTGTGGTTCTTTAAAAATGCTAATTAAACAGGCAATTTTTTATGAAGACTGCAGAAAAAGAGAGAATGCAAAAAATTATTTTAAAATATTCTTAAAAGAGAATATAATACAGTATGAGATTAAAACATAATATGAGATTAATATAAAAATTTCATGGCAATAAACTTGACAACTTGGGCAAATGGTTAGTTTTGTAGAAAATATAATTTACCAAAGCTTATTCAAAAAGTATAAATGACTAGCCTTATAATCACTATTTCAATCAATAGTTAAAATATACTCACAAAATAATTCAATCATAATGCTTTTACTGGAAAATTGCTCCAAATATTCAAATAACATATATTTTTAGTTGTACAATTCTTTCACAAACTAAAGTAAAATGTAATACTCCCCCATTAATTCTATGATGGAGGTAAGTCTTGATGGCAAAGCTAGATAATAATCGTCTTAGAAAGAAAAAGTGTTGATTTATTTCACTTATGAATTTAGATGTAAAATACCAAATAAAATACTAGCAAGCTGAATTTACTGATAAATATACATATATATCTATTATATGTAAAACACATATATTTGTTATACATGTATTTGTTATATATATTTTTACTGATACATATACATATATATATTTATGTATAAGACTGGTGTATTCTGTGGCTTCATATCCTGGTGAGGGCCAAATTCTAATCTTTGTCTTACAAGATACAGAAGAATCTTGTTTTGAATTTAGTAAGTGTGTTACTAAAGTTTTTAGAACACTTCTTAATGCAACCTCAGTATTCAGCAAATGTTTTGAGGAAAAAAAAAATACAACAACCATGGGCTTGAGGCCCAGTTATGAACCCATGTTAAGGCCCTGGCATAAGGCCCCCAAAATTCATATGTCAGAGTGCTTGTCCACAGTACCTTTGAATGTGACCTTATTTGGAAATAAGGATATTGCAGATGTAATTAGTTAACATGAGGCCATACTGGAGTCATGTGGGCCCCTAATCTAGTATGACTTGTGTCATGTAAAAAGTAGAAATTTGGAGACAGACATGCACACATGGAGAATGCCATGTGAATACGAAGGCAGGGCACATATGTATATGTATCAGTAAATATAGATTATATATATAAATATCACTGAACTTGCTAGCTTCCTGGATTCTCATGCTCTCTTTCAATTCAGTCACAGATATATAAATTCTGGAAATAAATAAATATTTATTTATATTTAATCTAAAACAAAACAATTCAAATTCTTCCCAGGCATACAAGAATGGTTTAACCTAGTAAGTACTCAATTGACTGACAGCAGCTCTACCTCTCCCTTGGAACCAGTGAAAGGCCAGCTATTAACCAACCTTGCCCTGTAAACCTTGCTTAAGAGAGGGTTGTGACAGCTCTAATCTGGGGTGTTTGGGGTGATTTTTTTGCTTGACCCACCTCTGCCTGGCTCTCTTGGTCACTCAGCAAAAGCTGATTTGGCAATCACAGTCAGCCAGTCCTGTCTTCCTCCTTTGGGAGCCACTCTTGTTCTCCCCTTGTTTGTCCTCTAGCTCTTTCCTGATGTACTACTGCGTCATATGTTATTTCACATTATTTTCACTGCCTTCAAATCTGGTGATTTAGTTATTAACATTTTAATCAGCTCAAATATGAATATTTTCAGTTTGTGATATCGAATATCAAAAGCATATCAATTATAGTATGCAAAATCTTCTAGGTTGTATCTACATGTTGTATGTCATTTTAATAAAGTGATGCATAAATGAAGCTTGTTTCCTAAGACTTCACATTTTTACTTCACTACCGATGTTCAAAAAAGGTGAAGAATTTCAAGTGTTTATCTTTGTATATCCTATTGACATACCAATTTAGCAAGTCTAAATCTCAGGTTTCTCTCCCTCTTGCTGTCAACCTTACCTCTTCTGCATTTCTGCATAAATGGGTAACACACCATTTAACCAGTCCAGAATGCCACAACTCATCCAAGGCCATCCCCTCTTCCTCAGCCTCCGATATCAAATTAGTCACCAAATCCTATACATTCTATCTACTAAACATCACTGAAATTCCTTTTTCTCTTCTTTAGTACCACTGCCACTATTTCAGATCAGGGCAACTATAGTCATAAGCCAAATCTGGCCTACTGCTCATTTTTATATGGCCTGAAAGCTTAAATTTTACATTTTAAGTGGTTGAAAGCAATTTTTTTGAATAATATTTTGTGACACATAAAATTATATAAAATTCAAATTCCAAGGTCTGTAAATACAGTTTTATTGAAACATATCCATGCTCATTCATTTATGTGTTTCTGTGGCTATGATCACATTACAGTGGTAGAATTGGCAGCAGAGACTCTATGATCTGCAACATCTAGAATATTTACTATCTGCCTCTTTACGGAAAAGTTATGCCAACTCTGCTTTTGGGTGATGATCCAGGCATTTCTTGTCTGGGCAGTCTTTAAGAATCACCTAATTGCTTTCTTTCTCTCTAGAACTGGCCTTTCAATGATCCATCTCCCACTTTCAAGAGCAATTTTCTTAAGGTGTATATTTGGAGAGACTATTCCCTTTTATATAATTCTTCAATCACTTTCCAACATCTACGTGAGAATTAGTCTAATTAAATGATCAATTTGCTCTATCTTTTCCATCAGGTTATTATGAAAAATAAGAAGTACTCAGTGTCCGATGTCCTTCTAAACAGCTTTCTATTGGAAAGCTTAGATATTTGCTAATGTCAAGGTACTATTGTACCTTGATAGATAACTATTGTTATCTATCTGTCATGGTTAATTTTATGTGTCGACTTGACTGAGCCATGCGGTGCCTAACGATTTGGCTAAACATTATTTCTGGGTGTCTCTAGATGAGATTAACATTCAAACTGGTAGACAGAGTAAAGCAGCTTACCCTCCTCAGTGTGGGTAGGCGCTATCCAATTTCTTAAGGGCTGGAACACAACAAAAAGGCAGAGGAAGAAACAATTTGCTCTCTCTGCTTGATAGTGTAAGCTGGGACATTGAGCTTCTTCTGCCATTGAACTGGGACTTTCATCATCTGTGCCCTTGTTCTCAGGCCTTTGGACTTGGACTGGAACTACACCACTGGCTTTCCTGGGTCTTCGTCTTACATATGGTAGACTTCTCAACCTTCATAATTGTATGAACCAATACCTTAAAATAAATCCCTTTCCTTCTCTCTCTCCACACACACACACACGCACCCACGTGCATGCACATATTTAGATAGATAGATAGATAGACAGACAGACAGACAGATAGATAGATAGATAGATAGATAGATAGATAGATAGATAGATAGATAGATATCCTTTTGGTTCTGTCTCTCTGGAGAACCCTGACCAATACATTACTGATCTTAAACTATTCTTCAGAAAGTAAAACTCTTCAGTCAGCCAAATCTAACGGCATGTTTATTAGTTGGCTGAATGTTTGAGACAGAACCATGGAGTACCTCCATGAAGATAGTAATGAATACCTCAACATGATGGCCATGGTTATTCATGATTTCTCTACCAATATTTTAATAATAAAATTGGGAAGGTTCACACAGACCTGCTCTACAGTATAACTCACTAGCTAGCAAGACCCTTGACAAATATGACTACATTTTAGAAATATAACATGAATGATGAGTGGAACAAACTATTTTAGTATCAGTCTGGTATTAGTTGGCTCTTTAGAATGTTCCTGAATTATTGTCTTTGGTTTACTCTATGGTTCAAAGTACACCACTGGGTGTCCAATTGAGTGACATAGATTTTCTTAGGTTTATTTTCAAATTAAGAAGCATTTATCAAAATGGAATGCCCTTGATGCCAAATATACTAAAAAGTGATCTCGATGTTTCAAAATCATAGCAAAAGAAAAAAGGAAATGAGAGAAAAAGGAAAAAGAAAGCCAGAGATGGCAACAATAATGTTCTTGGATGATGCTTTTGAATACTTTATTGGATCATGGCTGGATTACTCTCCTGCTAAAAGAACTGTCAATGTAGTCTTCCAGTTAATATTCCAGCATACCATTTATATGTTTTGTCATAGCCTGAAATGTAATAAATTATGCACAGAAGCAGGCACATATAATACAGCAATACAACCCTGTTGTGACATGGTTACCCTTAAGGTAGGGGATTTCCCTTCTGCCTCCTCACACCTGTACTGTGACAAAGAAGTTCCACTCTTTAAAGAAAATGTGGTCCATATACACCATGGAATATTATGCAGCCATAAAAAAAGAACAAAATAAAATCATGTCCTTCACAGGGACATGGATGGAGCTGGAGGCCATTATCCTTAGCAAACTAACACAGGAACAGAAAATCAAATACCACATGTTCTCACTTATAAGTGGAAGCTGACGGATGAGAACACATAGAGGGGAGTAGCACACACTGGGGCTTTTTGGAGGGTGGCTGGTGGGAGGAGAGAGGGGATCAAGAAAAGTAACCAATGGGTACTAGGCTTAATAGCTGAGTGATTAAAGAACCTGTCCAACAAACTCCCATGACACAAGTTTATCTGTGTAACAAACTTGCATTTGTACCCCTGAACTTAATATAAAAATTTAAAAAAAAAAAAAAAAAAAAGGAATTCCACTCTATCAGGAAGCCAAAACCTTCAACAGCTTAAGCTTGTTCCCTGGCAAATAATTTTTTATTTGCTCATTTAAATCATAGAGAGGATTGAGGCACTTACCTCATTAACTCAAGAATAAAGAAATTAAAGAAATACACAATTTAGTAGAAAAAAAGTGATGAAAAAATTCTCACATAAAACACATCCATGCATATTGGTAAACACAGAGATGAATTCATGTGGGAAATACAACATGAGAATGATTAATAATTACAGTGAAATATTGATAAAGCTTACTATGTAGAGAGAAGATTAAAATAGCTTTGAAAGTTTGAATTACTCTTTTACTGAATACTAAGTTCTGTGTCAGTCTACATTACTTAACACATGTCATTATTG
>NW_012101965.1:1991285-1998971 GCF_000951045.1 Mandrillus leucophaeus
CTTTCCTGGGTCTTCGTCTTACATATGGTAGACTTCTCAACCTTCATAATTGTATGAACCAATACCTTAAAATAAATCCCTTTCCTTCTCTCTCTCCACACACACACACACGCACCCACGTGCATGCACATATTTAGATAGATAGATAGATAGACAGACAGACAGACAGATAGATAGATAGATAGATAGATAGATAGATAGATAGATAGATAGATAGATATCCTTTTGGTTCTGTCTCTCTGGAGAACCCTGACCAATACATTACTGATCTTAAACTATTCTTCAGAAAGTAAAACTCTTCAGTCAGCCAAATCTAACGGCATGTTTATTAGTTGGCTGAATGTTTGAGACAGAACCATGGAGTACCTCCATGAAGATAGTAATGAATACCTCAACATGATGGCCATGGTTATTCATGATTTCTCTACCAATATTTTAATAATAAAATTGGGAAGGTTCACACAGACCTGCTCTACAGTATAACTCACTAGCTAGCAAGACCCTTGACAAATATGACTACATTTTAGAAATATAACATGAATGATGAGTGGAACAAACTATTTTAGTATCAGTCTGGTATTAGTTGGCTCTTTAGAATGTTCCTGAATTATTGTCTTTGGTTTACTCTATGGTTCAAAGTACACCACTGGGTGTCCAATTGAGTGACATAGATTTTCTTAGGTTTATTTTCAAATTAAGAAGCATTTATCAAAATGGAATGCCCTTGATGCCAAATATACTAAAAAGTGATCTCGATGTTTCAAAATCATAGCAAAAGAAAAAAGGAAATGAGAGAAAAAGGAAAAAGAAAGCCAGAGATGGCAACAATAATGTTCTTGGATGATGCTTTTGAATACTTTATTGGATCATGGCTGGATTACTCTCCTGCTAAAAGAACTGTCAATGTAGTCTTCCAGTTAATATTCCAGCATACCATTTATATGTTTTGTCATAGCCTGAAATGTAATAAATTATGCACAGAAGCAGGCACATATAATACAGCAATACAACCCTGTTGTGACATGGTTACCCTTAAGGTAGGGGATTTCCCTTCTGCCTCCTCACACCTGTACTGTGACAAAGAAGTTCCACTCTTTAAAGAAAATGTGGTCCATATACACCATGGAATATTATGCAGCCATAAAAAAAGAACAAAATAAAATCATGTCCTTCACAGGGACATGGATGGAGCTGGAGGCCATTATCCTTAGCAAACTAACACAGGAACAGAAAATCAAATACCACATGTTCTCACTTATAAGTGGAAGCTGACGGATGAGAACACATAGAGGGGAGTAGCACACACTGGGGCTTTTTGGAGGGTGGCTGGTGGGAGGAGAGAGGGGATCAAGAAAAGTAACCAATGGGTACTAGGCTTAATAGCTGAGTGATTAAAGAACCTGTCCAACAAACTCCCATGACACAAGTTTATCTGTGTAACAAACTTGCATTTGTACCCCTGAACTTAATATAAAAATTTAAAAAAAAAAAAAAAAAAAAGGAATTCCACTCTATCAGGAAGCCAAAACCTTCAACAGCTTAAGCTTGTTCCCTGGCAAATAATTTTTTATTTGCTCATTTAAATCATAGAGAGGATTGAGGCACTTACCTCATTAACTCAAGAATAAAGAAATTAAAGAAATACACAATTTAGTAGAAAAAAAGTGATGAAAAAATTCTCACATAAAACACATCCATGCATATTGGTAAACACAGAGATGAATTCATGTGGGAAATACAACATGAGAATGATTAATAATTACAGTGAAATATTGATAAAGCTTACAATGTAGAGAGAAGATTAAAATAGCTTTGAAAGTTTGAATTACTCTTTTACTGAATACTAAGTTCTATGTCAGTCTACATTACTTAACACATGTCATTATTGCTAATATTTATTAAGCACTTACATTGTGACAGACTGACACTGACAGGCTATGGCAGACTAAGCACTTAACATTATGAACTCATGGATAATGTACTATTATTTCCCCATTCTTAATTTCCAAGTCATCCTCACTTTACAGATGAGGACATTGAGACACAACGCTATTAAGTAGTAGAGGCAGAATGTAAACCCAGATTGTCTGATTCAATGGTGCATGTTCTTAGCCATTTGAAAATACTATATCTCTAGTAAATATTTATTATATATTTATTCATCAAATGAATGAATGAATCAATCTCTGTCCTTTTTGTAAGATTACTGCCGTTACAAAAGGACATAGAAATTAGCTGCCTCCCTATGCTTGCTTCTGTTTGCAAGATGAATTTGTAGTCTTACGGTTATTCCTAATTATTTGTCATTCTTAAACCAAATGCTATAAAGGGGAATAATTTTTTTGTCTTTGAGACTTGATACCCTTTATAATTAACATGACTACATATAGGGATACTAATTAGATTGCTATAAAACTGACGGCAATGCCAATGAGCATAAGTATTGATACTTAATAGCACGAAATGACAGAAACTAATGAGTCAGAATGATTCCCAATGCAGAGAACATAGAGCTATTACAAAACTTCATCAAGTAAATGACGAACTGATTAAGCCATTGTTATAACGTTTGGAATGATTCGTTTACATTAATCTAACTTCTCATTTTTTTTGGTAATACATTTGTGTTTAGTTTTTTAAAAATAATTTTCTTTTTTACCTGTGATTTTTTCATTGTTTACAAGCGGGGTGGAAAGAAGACCCTTGTGAAGATAAATTTTTTTGGGCATTCAATAAAAAAACTGTAAAACTTAAGGTTTATTTTATTAAGACTGGGAGCCAGATGTTCTTGGTTGCTCATGAGCGTTCCAAGTTATGTTTATTCACAGAAGTTTAATACCAGGAAGAGCAATCAAGTAACTCACGAGGTGGGAATTTTGAGTTAGCAATATTCTTAAATGTAAATTAGGCAGTTTATTTATTGGAAAATAAGAAATCTTAAAACACTTAAATTAAAAAAGCAGTGGCTCACGCCTATAATCCTAGCACATTGGGAGGCTGAGGTGGACAGATCACTTGAGGTCAGGAGTTCGAGACCAGCCTGGCCAACATGTTGAATCCCTGTCCCTACTAAAAATAACAAAAATTAGCCAGGTGGTGGCACACGCCTATAATCCTAGCAACTCTGGAGGCTGAGGCAGGAGAATTGCTTGAGCCTGTGAGGCAGAAGTTAGAGTGAGCCGAGATTGCACCACTGCACTCCAGCCTGGGCAACAGAGCAAGAGTTTGTTTTAAAAAAAAAAAAATTATACAAGTAGACATTAGGCAAACACTGAGAGTAAAGTAAATATGGAAGTAACATTTCACCTGGTGCTTTTATCTCAAAGCATACCTTTAAAATAACTACTAGCTTAAATCCTTTACTGAACTTGTCTTTTCTTTAATCATTTCCACCAATAAATAAAAAGTCTACTTTTATTTAAGTTATTTAGATTTTCAACAAATGTTTTTTGAGTAATTGGATGATTCTGTAATCTTCAAAAAGGTTCAAAAGCTGCTCAAAATTAAATATTAATGAATGAAACAGTAGTTTGAGTTTATAGCATCTAGTAATTATCCTGACAGATTTTTTTTTTGTCACTAATTAGAAGCTTGTGTAGTAGACACTAACATTAACTTGTAGGTACATGTTTGTATTTTACTCTCTGTCAGCTTTAAACAGTTTAAGTAAAAGTATAATTTTTTAAAAAGATCATATAAAGTGTTTTTAAAGTTCTGAATTTAAAATTAATCTATATATTTAGAAAAGTAAATGATACAGAAATATTTTTATTTAATTTTTTTTTAGAGACAAGGTCTCACTCTTTCACCCAGACTGGAGTGCAGTGGTGCAAACACAGCTCCCTGCAGCCTCAACCTCCTGGGCTCAAACGATCCTCCCACCTCAGCCTCCCAAGTACCTGGGACTACAGGTGCACACCACAACATCCAGCTAATTTTTGTATCTTTGTAGAGACAGGGTTTTGCCGTGTTGGTCTTGAACTCCTGGGCCTCAGCCTCACAAAGTGCTGGGATTACAGGTGAGAATGACAGTCTCCTGTGTGAAAGAAACAAGAGCAGAATTCAGGGTTGCCAAGGCTGCTAGGATTTAAGGCAGAGTCCCTTTTAGGAAGGATCTGCACATAAGAAGTCTCAAGTATGCATTCAGCTGCATGTGCCCAGAGTTAGATTCTGGCAGAACTAGCAGCGTATAGCTACAGGAGGTTGGAGTGCTTGACAGAGATTTTAGGGGCCTCAAAGTTGCAGGAGATTTTGGAGTTTGGGCTCAGTTAGAAGGGAGAGATCTAGGTAAACACCTTGTACAAGAGTAATGCTCCTAAGAAAGAGAGCAAAACTAAAATAGAAGCTTCCTAGTAAAGGCTGATAACAATATCTGACATGAAGATAATAAAACAATAATTTACTTGCCTGTCAAATTTAAAAAATTCTAATACTCCTTATAGGATGGTGAAAGAATCTAGAGTCTCTACAATGTATCATTCAAATTCCCTAGTGTACAATTTTAAAAATAGAAAAATTCAAAGAAACAGGAAAATTTACTAATAATGAAGACATAAAATAAAAGTAGACACAGAGATGACCAAGATATTGGAGTTAACAGAGAAGGCCTGGAACGTATTTGTGATTAATATGTTAAAGAAAATAGAGTAAAGTATGGACAAAGTGAATAAATTGGAGGATTTCAAGATAAAATTAGAATATATTAAAAACCAGGCTGGGTGTTGTGGCTCACACCTGTGATCCCAGCACTTTGGGAGGCCAAAGCAGGCAGATTGCCTGAGGTCAGGAGTTCAAGACCAGCCTGACCAAAATGGTGAAATCTCGTTTCTACTAAAAATACAAAAATTAGCCGGGCAAGGTAGCGGGCACCTGTAATCCCAGCTACTAGGGAGGCTGAGGCAGGAGAATCACTTGAACCCAGGAGGCGGAGGTTGTAGTGAGCCACGACCGGGCCATTGTACTCCAGTCTGGACAACAAGAGCAAAACTCCGTCTCCAAAAAACAAACAAACAATTTTTTTTTTGTTTTAAATATCCCAAAACTTAAAATGCAGTATCTTTAATTAAGACCTTATTATTTGGGTTTTAACAGTAGACTGGAGAAAGCCGAGGACAGAAAGAATGAGAAGATACCAACAGAAATTATTTAACTAAAGTATTGAAAGGAGAAAGGAAAGAAATTGACAAAACACAACAAACAGAATGTAAGAAACATGAGAGATGCTAAAAATGTCTAATATGTCATTAGAGTCCCAATAGAAAAGAAGACAGAAAATGGAATCAAAGCAATAGTTGAAAAATGAGAATGGTGAAATAATTGAATGGATAGATGTAAAAAAAAAATGTTTAACAACTGCCAAGTAGGATGAATTCAAAGAGAACGATACCCAGGCATATTATAGCCAAAGAAAAACCCTTAAAATAGCTACAGAATAAAAATGATGTATTACCTTCAAAATCACAAGATAAGATTGATAGCAGACTCCTCATCAGGAACTCTGGAAGCCATAAGACAAAGGAAAGACTTCTTTAAAGTGCTGAAAGAGAAAACCCTGCAATCCTAGAAAAGGATTTTTTCTTCCAAGAAAGAAAGATCTTTTTAGATCACTTGCTTAGGGGAAAGCTATGTGCCATGTCATGAGTATGCTCCAATTTTCTTATGAAGAGGCCCATGTGGAAAAGAATGGAAGCCTCTGGCCAACAGCCAGTAAGGAACTGAGGCCTCTTTGCTGCAGTCATGTAGAATGAGCTTAGAAGATCCTCCAGCTCCAGCAAAGCCTTCGGATGACGACTGCCTTGGCTGAAGTCTTGGTTACAAAGTATAAGAGACCCTGAGCCAGATCACTGAACTTTCAAATCTCTGACTCACAGAAAATGTGAGATAATAAATGCTCATAATTTTTAAACCAAAAAACATAATACACACATGCACAAAATCAATGTTTTTTAGAAAAAAAAGTGATAAAATTGCTCATCAGTAGACCTGTACTTCAAGAAATATTCAAAGAGTTTTTCTGGGTGAAGAAAAATGAGCATTATATATTCTTGACCTAAAAATGCCTCTATACTTTATTTGGGAAGATTAAATTTATAAATTAAACCTAAAGTTTCAAGATGTTGATATGTCTACGCAGAAAATTCCAAATCAATACTATTGGCCAGTGAAGTGACAGATATTACAGTCACGTCAATCTTGTTTTCCATCTGAATACTGTATCCCTAACATCTGGACTGCTGTCTTTGTCATAACTACTTTTTATGTGCCCTACAATTAAGCACATATATCCGACTAGAAGGTTATAGTCAACTCCTGATTATTCTCAAGTTAATTGACCTAATTTGATTTACTCATGTTAAATCTTTCTTTAACATTCTTTGACACAGAAATGTGTTGTGATTATAACCTACAGTCCTTGAGTAGGGGATATGTTTACTTACTTTAAAAAAAATTGTGAGCGTTCATGAGAATGTGAGCCAGAGGGAAATAAGTTCTGCAGGAAGATAGCTCTCTAGTCTTTTGCCTGCAGGAAGTATCCAGGAAAAAGAGGGCAAAATACATTGCTGAAAACTATTCAACACATTGTTATCTAAGATCTCACCATGTTACTTCATTATTTGGTATTAAATATTAATCCCAAGAACAGTAAAACTATTCACAATTTTAATTTAATATTATAAATGTTTCTGTTTTTCCACATGATGATGAATAACTGAATGTGATCATGTACACACATCATCTTTGTTTGTCTCTTCGTATTTCTGGTCTCCAGATATTCAGGGATCAAAGAAATAATCTACAATATAATGAGTTGAGTCTATTCCAATAATAAGAATCAATAAGACAATTTTACATTTATTTTGTAGATATGTCCATGCAGAAAAGCCAGAGTTATCCTTTCCTCCTCTTTCCCCTCAGTTGCCTACTTTGTTTATTTGTTCCTCCATCAAGCACTCAGAACTGATTTACTGTGCTGATTTCTCAAGATTCTTCACCGTGGTGTCTCAATTGGGTCTGTTCCTCCCTCATAAGTTCCCCTATACTATACTTATCCTTCAATCATCTGATCGAAGAACTGTTTCCGTTATTTATAGACTAATTTGGCCCTGAAAAAAAAATCACTTAATATGTTGCTTCTCCCAACTAAAATATAAATTAGCAAAGACTTTCTTTAGATAATTTATTAGCCCTCAGTAATAGAGGGACTTTCCAAAGATAATATAGTAATAAGAAAAGTATTAGGGAACAAATGAGTGTTTGGGTGCTTTGAATCACACAGGTTAATGACATTTTTTCTAAGTGAATGGAATGTCTGGAAATTTTTGTATTACTAATAACAAATAGAAATTAAAATTAAGAAAATAATATTGTACATCCAAAAATATGAAATATATGTAAATAAACTAAACAAAATATGTTCAAGAGCTGCACCTAAAACTATATAATTATAAAATATCACTGAAAACAAATAAAATAAATGGAGAGCTATGTAAAGTTTGTGAATTAGAAGACTCATTGTTATGATGTCAATTCTATCCAAATTGATTTACAGGTTCAATGTCATCCTAATCAATATCTGTACAGAATTTCTTTGTAAAAATTGACAAGCTCATTCTAAAATGTATATGGAAATGCAAAGGACTTAGAATAACCAAAACAAATTTGAAAGAGAATGAAGTGCAAGGCTAA
>NW_012101965.1:2000296-2003027 GCF_000951045.1 Mandrillus leucophaeus
CCTAAAGTTTCAAGATGTTGATATGTCTACGCAGAAAATTCCAAATCAATACTATTGGCCAGTGAAGTGACAGATATTACAGTCACGTCAATCTTGTTTTCCATCTGAATACTGTATCCCTAACATCTGGACTGCTGTCTTTGTCATAACTACTTTTTATGTGCCCTACAATTAAGCACATATATCCGACTAGAAGGTTATAGTCAACTCCTGATTATTCTCAAGTTAATTGACCTAATTTGATTTACTCATGTTAAATCTTTCTTTAACATTCTTTGACACAGAAATGTGTTGTGATTATAACCTACAGTCCTTGAGTAGGGGATATGTTTACTTACTTTAAAAAAAATTGTGAGCGTTCATGAGAATGTGAGCCAGAGGGAAATAAGTTCTGCAGGAAGATAGCTCTCTAGTCTTTTGCCTGCAGGAAGTATCCAGGAAAAAGAGGGCAAAATACATTGCTGAAAACTATTCAACACATTGTTATCTAAGATCTCACCATGTTACTTCATTATTTGGTATTAAATATTAATCCCAAGAACAGTAAAACTATTCACAATTTTAATTTAATATTATAAATGTTTCTGTTTTTCCACATGATGATGAATAACTGAATGTGATCATGTACACACATCATCTTTGTTTGTCTCTTCGTATTTCTGGTCTCCAGATATTCAGGGATCAAAGAAATAATCTACAATATAATGAGTTGAGTCTATTCCAATAATAAGAATCAATAAGACAATTTTACATTTATTTTGTAGATATGTCCATGCAGAAAAGCCAGAGTTATCCTTTCCTCCTCTTTCCCCTCAGTTGCCTACTTTGTTTATTTGTTCCTCCATCAAGCACTCAGAACTGATTTACTGTGCTGATTTCTCAAGATTCTTCACCGTGGTGTCTCAATTGGGTCTGTTCCTCCCTCATAAGTTCCCCTATACTATACTTATCCTTCAATCATCTGATCGAAGAACTGTTTCCGTTATTTATAGACTAATTTGGCCCTGAAAAAAAAATCACTTAATATGTTGCTTCTCCCAACTAAAATATAAATTAGCAAAGACTTTCTTTAGATAATTTATTAGCCCTCAGTAATAGAGGGACTTTCCAAAGATAATATAGTAATAAGAAAAGTATTAGGGAACAAATGAGTGTTTGGGTGCTTTGAATCACACAGGTTAATGACATTTTTTCTAAGTGAATGGAATGTCTGGAAATTTTTGTATTACTAATAACAAATAGAAATTAAAATTAAGAAAATAATATTGTACATCCAAAAATATGAAATATATGTAAATAAACTAAACAAAATATGTTCAAGAGCTGCACCTAAAACTATATAATTATAAAATATCACTGAAAACAAATAAAATAAATGGAGAGCTATGTAAAGTTTGTGAATTAGAAGACTCATTGTTATGATGTCAATTCTATCCAAATTGATTTACAGGTTCAATGTCATCCTAATCAATATCTGTACAGAATTTCTTTGTAAAAATTGACAAGCTCATTCTAAAATGTATATGGAAATGCAAAGGACTTAGAATAACCAAAACAAATTTGAAAGAGAATGAAGTGCAAGGCTAACACTATCAGATTTCAAGAATTATTCTAAAGCTAGAGTAATAAGAACAGTTTGAAGTGCCAAGGCAATTTGTTGGTAAAAGGATGGACTTTTCCTACATGAAAAAAATAAATTTCAATGGTCACCTCACATCATACACAAAAACTAACTCTAATGTATTATATACCTGAATGTAAGAGCTAAAACCATAGAACTGCTTGAAGAAAACACAGGAGAAAATCTTTGCGCCCTTGAATTAAATATCAATTTTTATTTTTGAAAAATCAGCTGACATTTCAAATTGGACTGCACTGAATCTGTAGATCAATTAGGCAGAATTGGCATCTTAATAATGTTTACTCTTCCAATCTATGATCTCACTATATGTCTTCACTTACTTCACTTCTTCGTTAGGACACAGAAATTACAGATCATTTAGATAAATGGATAAATTAAACTGCATCAAAATTTTGAACATCTGTTATTCTAAAAACACAATTAAGAAAATGAAAAGACAAACCAAATACTAGGAGAAAATACTGGCAGAATACATATATGCTAAAGAACTTCTCTCCATAATATATAAAGAATCATTACTACTCAATTACAAGAAGACAAACAACTGAAATTTTTAAATGGGCAAAAGTTTGAATAGACATTTCACCAAAAAAGATATATAGTTGACACATTTCACCAAAAAAGATATATAGTTGACCACATGAAAAAATGTTCCACATAAGTAGTCTTCAGGCAAATTTAAATTAAAACCATCATGAGACACTAATACACACATACACTACAACGGCTGAAATAAAAAATCCTGACAATAAGTAATAAGTGTTGGCAAGGATGTGAAGCAACTGGAACTCTGATAACATTTCTTGTGGAAAGGTACAATAGTACAACCAATGGAAAACAGTCTGACACTTTCTTACCATGTTGAATATATGCTTGTCATATGACCCAGCAATTCTACTCCTAGATATTTACCCAATCTAAACAGGAACACACGTCCACACAAAGATTAGTATGCACCTGCTCATAGTAGCTTTATTCATAATATCTCCAAACTGGAAACACCAAGTGTCCATCATGTGGTGATTGTATAAATTGTGAAATATCCAAATAATGGAGTATTATTCTGTAGTAAATGAAATCTGAAGAGCA
>NW_012101965.1:2003077-2008601 GCF_000951045.1 Mandrillus leucophaeus
ATATATAGTTGACACATTTCACCAAAAAAGATATATAGTTGACCACATGAAAAAATGTTCCACATAAGTAGTCTTCAGGCAAATTTAAATTAAAACCATCATGAGACACTAATACACACATACACTACAATGGCTGAAATAAAAAATCCTGACAATAAGTAATAAGTGTTGGCAAGGATGTGAAGCAACTGGAACTCTGATAACATTTCTTGTGGAAAGGTACAATAGTACAACCAATGGAAAACAGTCTGACACTTTCTTATCATGTTAAATATATGTTTGTCATATGACCCAGCAATTCTACTCCTAGATATTTACCCAATCTAAACAGGAACACACGTCCACACAAAGATTAGTATGCACATGCTCATAGTAGCTTTATTCATAGTATCTCCAAACTGGAAACACCAAGTGTCCATCATGTGGTGATTGTATAAATTGTGAAATATCCAAATAATGGAGTATTATTCTGTAGTAAATGAAATCTGAAGAGCATTATGTTAAATAAAAGAAGTAAGACATAAAGACTACATGCTCTATTATTCATTTGTGTGAATTTCTAGAACAGACAAAACTATAAAAAATAGAAAACAGATCAGTGGCTGACAGGGAGTGGGGGTGAAAAGATGGGATACACTGAAAAAGGGTATGAAGAAATGTTAGGGGGGATGGGAGTGTTCTATATCTTGATAACTATTTGTAAAAAGACATTAAATGACATTACATGTAAAAGACATTTGATGTTTGTTTGTTTTGACACAGAATCTCACTGTTACCCAGGCTGGAGTGCAGTGGTGCCATCTTGGCTCACAGCAACCTCCGCCTCCTGGGTTAAAGTGATTCTCTTGCCTCAGCCTGCCAAGTATATGGGATTACAGGTGTAAGCCACCACACCCAGCTAATTGTTGTATTTTTAGTAGAGATGGCTGGTCTCGACCTCCTGACCTCAGGTGATCCACTAGCCTCAGCCTCCCAAAGGGCTGAGATTATAGGCATGAGCCACTGCATAGGGCCATAAAATACATTAAATATTAGAAGACATTAAATACCTACTTAAATGGAGGTAAATTTTACTGTATATAAATTATCTCAATAAAGAAAAGACTTTACAGACAGAATAAATTATTGGGAAAAGTATGTATAACTGAAGCATCTTTGAGGACTAGAGAGTATGTTTAAGGTGTGGAATGTAATGGCTAGGATGGCCTGGAGAGGATGGTTAGGGTCAGGTTGCAAAGATGTTTGAAATTTTTTCTGTAGTAGCCGGTGAGAATAAAAGAAGTAAGACATGTCATCCTAATCAATATCTGTA
The DNA here is from genome assembly GCF_000951045.1 of Mandrillus leucophaeus. Taxonomy (NCBI): domain Eukaryota; kingdom Metazoa; phylum Chordata; class Mammalia; order Primates; family Cercopithecidae; genus Mandrillus; species Mandrillus leucophaeus. The sequence continues at coordinate 2,004,390 of NW_012101965.1, forward strand.
CAGAATTTCTTTGTAAAAATTGACAAGCTCATTCTAAAATGTATATGGAAATGCAAAAGACTTAGCCGGTGAGAAACCAATGGTAATGATCAAAGAGTATTATAAGCCTAAGAATGACATGACCATATATATTTGATTGTGGTTAAAGTATATATAATGTAAAATTTATCATTTCAACCCTTTTTAAGTGACATTAAATAAATTCACATTATTCTGCAACCATCACCACCATCTATCTCCAGAACTTATTCATCTTCCCCACGTGAAACTTCTATACCTGTTTCGTTTGCTGTTTGTTTGTTTTTGTTTTTGTAATGAAGTTTGATGGTAGTATAGGGATTGTGTGAAGTAGGGGGATCATAGATACAGATCAGTTTGGAGGCTTATATGAGAGCTGGGACAATGAGTAATAAGCATTGGTACAGGGTAACAAATATTCAGATAAGGAGAGGAGCATGAGACATATTTCTGAGGTAGAATTGACATGATGTTGCTACTGATAGTGGTGAATAAAGAAGCAGCAGTGGTCAAAGATATCTATGATATTTTTAATCATAGGTTGGACAACTGGGTAGAAGGCAGAGTCATTAAGTCAGATACTCAGAATGCAAAAAGATAAGTAACAGGATAAAAATAATGAGTATAAGATACACTGAATTTCTGGGGCCTTAAGGCCATCAAGATAGAGAGGTAAGGGATGATGATGGATTTAAGAGTCATTACCATAAATACGATGGATTGGATCTTCTGGAGGATTTTATCATTATTTAATATATGGAAATGGATATAAATTAAGAAAAATAACAACAAAAAAAGAAATATAACGAGGGAGGGGCTTTAAGGTGGCTGACTAGATGCATATAGTCCTCACCTCTTTTACAAACAAGAGCCAAAATAGTCTGTAGATAATCACACTTCAAATAGATCATCTAAGAGAAAGCATGTAATTCAACAGAAAAGTGACAGGAAATACCAAAATCAGGGAAGGACAGAGATGTAAGGCAGTCTCCTCAGCCTGGAGCAGTTGGGAGCTTGGAAAAGCTCCCTAATGTGAGGGAAAGGTAAGTGGATGACTCCCAGTAGTCCACATTTTCACCATAGACTCCTGAGATTCTAGCCATGGGAGAACCTCTTGACTCACATCAACCCTAAGGCTAACATAGCCACCACCACCACCAGTGAAATCTGCTTAGGTCCCAGCAAGTTGTTCAACCACTGCTACTGCCATTACTCATGTCACAGCTGCTGAACAGGGACCTGAGAACCTGCCCATCTTCCCAGCCCACCACTGCCATTCCCAGCACACAAGTCAGCCACTTGGAGGCCCAAGAATTGGCCTATCTAGACCAGCTAACACTGGTGCCAGCACATGGGACCCTGGGGCCCAAGAACAGACATTCTCAGCCTGCTGCTGCCACCACTGAGGCCCAAAGACTGGGCCACCTGGCATTCCAGTCACTAGCAAAATATTATCACAGCCTCCACTAGCAACAACACCCCAAAACACCAAGGAAATCATAGACATCACTGATGCAGTTTATGGCTGAATAAATTGTGCAGAGACTACATTACTACAGGCAACCAGAATAAAAGCCAAAGTGCCCTACCCAGCCACACCATAGATACATCTTCAGGGAACAGTCCTCCCCTGTAAAAGCAAATTCAAAAAATTAGAAACAACTGTTACACGAAATATGCAGATATCAATATCAGAAGACAGGAAACATGAAAAAGCAAGAAAATATGATACCTCCAAAGAAACAAAATAATTCTCCAGTAACGGATTTCTATCAAAAAGAAATTTATAAAATTCCAGAAAAAATTCAAAATAATCATATTAAAGAAGCTCAGTGAGATACGAGAGAATTCCAAAAAACAGTACAAAGAAATCAGATAAACAATTCAGGGTATGAATGAGAAATTTATCTAAGAGATAAATATCATTAACTAACAAACAAACAGAAATTCTGGACCTGAAGAATTCATTGAATGAAATACAAAATGCATTCTGTGGTTATAACAATGGACTAGATCAAGTGAAGAAAGACTCTCAGAACTTGAAGATGGGTCTTTTGGAATAAATCATTCAGACAAAAAAAATTTGAAGAACAAAAAACAATGAGCAAAGCCTATGTGACGTAAGGTGTACCACAAAGTGACCCAATTTTCAAATTCTCTGTGTCTCAGAAGGTAAAGAGAAAACAAAAGAGTTGGAAAACTTGTTTAATGAAATAATAGATGAAAATGTCCCCAAGTCTAGCAAGATATTTTTACATTCATATACAGGAGGCTCAGAGATCCCCAGATAGATACAATTCAAAAATATATTTTCTATGGCACATTATAGTAAAACTGTTAAAAACAAAAGACAAAAATAATTATCAAAACAGCAAGAAAAAAAAAGGTCTAGTCACTTGTAAAGCAACCTCCATCAGACTAACAGTAAATTTCTCAGCAGAAAACTCACTCACTAGGACAAGAGAGAATGGGATGATATATTTAAAGTGTTAAAAGGAAAATCTGTCAGCCAAGGATACCATACACAGTAAAATGAAGAATTAATAAAGTCTTTCCCAGACAAGGAAAAGCTGAGGCAGTTTATCATTTCTAGACTGGCCCTAATGGTATCTATCATCATGAAAATGCATGAAAATATAAAAACTACTGGTGGAGCAGACACAGAAACAAGGAATAGATTCAAATGTTACCACTACGAAAAGCCACCAAACCACAATAATGAACAATCAGAGAGTAAAAAATGAACAATACAAACCCAAAATCAAATAATAGAATGACAGGATAAGCCCTCACGTATCAATAATACCTTGAAAATAACTGGATTAAACTTTTCACTTAAAAGATATAGACCAGTTGAGTGGATTTTAAACTATGTGCTACCTACAAGCTACTCATCTCACCTGCAAAGACACATATAGACTGAAAGTAAAGAGATGGAAAAAGATATTCCATTCCATGCAAATAAAAACCAAAAGTTAGCAGGAGTATCTATACTTATATCAGATAAAGCAGACTGTATGTCAAAAACAGTAAAAAGAGACAAGGTTATTATATAATGATAAAGGGATCAATTCGACAAGAGTTGAACATATATGCACCCAACACCAGAGCACCCAGATATATAAAGCAAATATTATTAGATCTAAAGACAGAGATCAACTCCAATACAATAATAATTGGACTTTAACACTCCACTCTCAGTATTATACAGATCATTTAGGCAGAAAATCAACAAAGAAACATTGAATTTAAACTGCGCACTACACCAAATGGACCTAACAGACGTTTACAGAACACATTGTCCAGTAGCTACAGAGTAGGCATTCTTCTAATCAGCACATGAAACATTCTCCAGAATCGGTCATGTGTTACAACACAAAATAAGTCTCAATAAGTATTTTAAAACTCAAAATCCTATTATCTTCTCAGACCACAATAGAATAAAACTAGAAATCAGTAACAAGAGGAACATTGAAAAGTGTACAAATGCATAAAAATTAAGCAACATGCCTCTGAATGAATGAACACTGGGCCAAGGAAGAAATTAAGCAGGAAATAAAAAAATTTACTGAAATGAGAAAATTGAAGCACCACATACCAAAACCTAAGCAATGCAGCCAAAACAGTGCTAAAGGGAAATTTATAGCAATAAATGCCTACATCAAAAATGTGAAAAGATTTCAAATAAACAATCTAACAGTGCACCTCAGGGAACTAGAAAGGCAAGAACATACCAAATCCAAAATTAGTAGAAATAAAAAAATAATAAAGATGAGAGCAGAACTAAATGATGTAAAGACTGAAAAACTATAAACGATCAACAAAAGAAACAGTTGATTTTTAGAAAAGATTAACAAAATCAATAAACCACTTGCTGCATTAACCAAGAAACAAGAAAATAGACCAAAATAAATAAAATCAGAAATGAAAAAGAGGACATTACAGTTGATACCACAGACATATGAAAGATAATCAGACTATTAAGAAGAACTATACACTAAATGCATTGAAAATCCTAGAGGAAGTGGATAAATTCTTGAATATCTACAGCCTACCAAGACTGAATCAAGAAGAAAGAGAAACAGAAAACTTGAACAGACAAATAATGAGTAATGAGATTGAATTATTACTAAAAAGTATCCCAAGGAAAAGAGTCCAGATTATTTCACTGCCAAATTCTACCAGGGTTACAAA
>NW_012101965.1:2008651-2011001 GCF_000951045.1 Mandrillus leucophaeus
TCAACCACTGCTACTGCCATTACTCATGTCACAGCTGCTGAACAGGGACCTGAGAACCTGCCCATCTTCCCAGCCCACCACTGCCATTCCCAGCACACAAGTCAGCCACTTGGAGGCCCAAGAATTGGCCTATCTAGACCAGCTAACACTGGTGCCAGCACATGGGACCCTGGGGCCCAAGAACAGACATTCTCAGCCTGCTGCTGCCACCACTGAGGCCCAAAGACTGGGCCACCTGGCATTCCAGTCACTAGCAAAATATTATCACAGCCTCCACTAGCAACAACACCCCAAAACACCAAGGAAATCATAGACATCACTGATGCAGTTTATGGCTGAATAAATTGTGCAGAGACTACAATACTACAGGCAACCAGAATAAAAGCCAAAGTGCCCTACCCAGCCACACCATAGATACATCTTCAGGGAACAGTCCTCCCCTGTAAAAGCAAATTCAAAAAATTAGAAACAACTGTTACACGAAATATGCAGATATCAATATCAGAAGACAGGAAACATGAAAAAGCAAGAAAATATGATACCTCCAAAGAAACAAAATAATTCTCCAGTAACGGATTTCTATCAAAAAGAAATTTATAAAATTCCAGAAAAAATTCAAAATAATCATATTAAAGAAGCTCAGTGAGATACGAGAGAATTCCAAAAAACAGTACAAAGAAATCAGATAAACAATTCAGGGTATGAATGAGAAATTTATCTAAGAGATAAATATCATTAACTAACAAACAAACAGAAATTCTGGACCTGAAGAATTCATTGAATGAAATACAAAATGCATTCTGTGGTTATAACAATGGACTAGATCAAGTGAAGAAAGACTCTCAGAACTTGAAGATGGGTCTTTTGGAATAAATCATTCAGACAAAAAAAATTTGAAGAACAAAAAACAATGAGCAAAGCCTATGTGATGTAAGGGGTACCACAAAGTGACCCAATTTTCAAATTCTCTGTGTCTCAGAAGGTAAAGAGAAAACAAAAGAGTTGGAAAACTTGTTTAATGAAATAATAGATGAAAATGTCCCCAAGTCTAGCAAGATATTTTTACATTCAGATACAGGAGGCTCAGAGATCCCCAGATAGATACAATTCAAAAATATATTTTCTATGGCACATTATAGTAAAACTGTTAAAAACAAAAGACAAAAATAATTATCAAAACAGTAAGAAAAAAAAAGGTCTAGTCACTTGTAAAGCAACCTCCATCAGACTAACAGTAAATTTCTCAGCAGAAAACTCACTCTCTAGGACAAGAGAGAATGGGATGATATATTTAAAGTGTTAAAAGGAAAATCTGTCAGCCAAGGATACCATACACAGTAAAATGAAGAATTAATAAAGTATTTCCCAGACAAGGAAAAGCTGAGGCAGTTTATCATTTCTAGACTGGCCCTAATGGTATCTATCATCATGAAAATGCATGAAAATATAAAAACTACTGGTGGAGCAGACACAGAAACAAGGAATAGATTCAAATGTTACCACTACGAAAAGCCACCAAACCACAATAATGAACAATCAGAGAGTAAAAAATGAACAATACAAACCCAAAATCAAATAATAGAATGACAGGATAAGCCCTCACATATCAATAATACCTTGAAAATAACTGGATTAAACTTTTCACTTAAAAGATATAGACCGGTTGAGTGGATTTTAAACTATGTGCTACCTACAAGCTACTCATCTCACCTGCAAAGACACACATAGACTGAAAGTAAAGAGATGGAAAAAGATATTCCATTCCATGCAAATAAAAACCAAAAGTTAGCAGGAGTATCTATACTTATATCAGATAAAGCAGACTTTATGTCAAAAACAGTAAAAAGAGACAAAGTTATTATATAATGATAAAGGGATCAATTCGACAAGAGTTGAACATATATGCACCCAACACCAGAGCACCCAGATATATAAAGCAAATATTATTAAATCTAAAGACAGAGATCAACTCCAATACAATAATAATTGGACTTTAACACCCCACTCTCAGTATTATACAGATCATTTAGGCAGAAAATCAACAAAGAAACATTGAATTTAAACTGCACACTACACCAAATTGGACCTAACAGACGTTTACAGAACACATTGTCCAGTAGCTACAGAGTAGGCATACTTCTAATCAGCACATGAAACATTCTCCAGAATCGATCATGTGTTACAACACAAAATAAGTCTCAATAAATATTTTAAAACTCAAAATCCTATTATCTTCTCAGACCACAATAGAATAAAACTAGAAATCAGTGACAAGAGGAACACTGAAAAGTGTACAAATGCATAAAAATTAAGCAACATGCCTCTGAATGAATGAACACTGGGCCAAGGA
>NW_012101965.1:2011956-2025091 GCF_000951045.1 Mandrillus leucophaeus
GAGGTGGATGGATCACCTGAGGTCAGGAGTTCGAGACCAGCCTGGCCAACATGGTGAAACCCCATCTCTACTAAAAGTACAAAATTAGCAGGGTGTGGAGGTTCACGCCTGTAGCCTCAGCTACTCAGGAGGCTGAGGCAGAAGAATTGCTTGAACCTGGGAGGCAGAGGCTGCAGTGAGCCGAGATCACACCACTGCACTCCATCCTGGGCAAGACAGAATGAGACTCCGTCTAACAACAACAACAAAAAAATCAATAAATAAGATATATCGCATCAACAGAATGAAGGACAAAAACCATGTAATCATCTCAATAGACACATGAAAAGCTTTGATAAAATTCAATATCTTCATGATAAAAACTCTTCACAAACTAGACACAGAAGGAACATACATCAAAATAATAAAGTCCAAATACGGCCTTTATATGACAAACCCATAGGCAGCATCATACCATATGGGGAAAAACTGAAAGCCTTTCCTTTAAAAACTGGAACAAGACAAAGATGCCCACATTTACCACTTCTATTCAGCATAGTAATGGAAGCCCTAGCCTAAGCAATCAGGCAAGAAAAAGAAATAAAAGGCATCTAAAGTGGAAAAGAGAAAGTCAAACTATCCTTCTTTGCTATATGATCTTATAACTACAAAAACCTGAAGATTCCCTCAAAAAACTCTTAGATCCCATAAATAAATTCAGTAAATTTATAGGATACACAATCAACATACAAAAATAGTACACTGCTATCGGTGTACTTTTTCTATACATCAATAATGAACTAGCTGAGGAAGAAATCAAGAAGGCAATCCCACTTACAATAGCTACAAAAAATACTTAGGAATAAATTTCACCAAGGAAGTAAAAGATCTATATAATAAAAACTATAAAACACTGAAGCGAGAAATAGGAGAGGACACACACAAAATGGAAAGATGAGAGAATGTTGTAAGGTTGTGACCCCTAGTTCAGGACACAATAAAGGGAAGAGAAGAGTGAGGTGTATGAGGGGTTGTGGAAAGGAATGTGTGGAGATGCGAAGCTGCTGGAAGGCAAGGTAGGCCTAGGGCAGGGCAGGGCGGGGTAAGGCTGTGAAAGTTGCTTTCTGAGAGCAAATAGCCAGAGTAGAATGCCAGCTTCTGAGCGGACACCTGGGGAAAGTGCACTGACACACACCCTGCATTTGGGAGGCAGCCTTTCCTTAGACCTGATCCCTATGGCCTGTGCCCAGTGAAATTTTGGCACAAAGACAGGATGGGCTACCCCAGGGATGGATTGCCTGTGGGAGGCATAAGAGATGACTTGAGTTTGGGGGCCAGGTGACTGAAATTTAAGTTGCATTCCACTAGAAGTAAGACAGTGAGATCTAGGGGAGAGATGATGATGAATTTTGTTCTGTATCTATTGGTTTTAGGTACAAAACCGAGGCATTATTGCAGTGCAGTAAAGATTAAGTGCAGCAGTTCTGGGCAAAAATGCCTAGGCTCAAGCGTTGGTTCCCTTTCTGACTAAATGTGTGACTTTGGGCTACTTATTTAACTTTCATATGTAAGATGGAGATAATAATAGTGCCATCCTCAGAGGTTTAAGATAGAATGAGTTAATACACAAAATTAAAGTGCTTAGAACTGTTGGGCTCAGTAAAACTTAAGTTGGATTATTTGTAGATAGTAGAACATCAGATGACATTATCCAGTCAACAGCTGGCAATATGGCATTGGAGTTTAGTGTAGAAATTAATGATGGAAATATGAACTGTTTTCATATAGCAATAGTAGCAGCCACACATTAGAAGAAATGACCAGTAAAATCAAAATGACAAAAAGGAGAAGCAGACCAAGGCTAGAACTTGGAAGAGAGAACTTGTTTCCATTTTCAGTGTCTTCTCAATTTAATACTATTTTTTCTTCACAAATTAATAGGTCCATCAATTGCCATGTTTGTCTCTAAAAAGTGATTTAATTATGAGTTATTTTGTATCATAAAAGATGTTTACCTAGTCCAATAATTCAATTTTACCTTTTACGTTTTACAACTTCATGTATTTTTATTTCATTGTGAAAATTTATCCTGGCCAATAATTAAGAAATTTGACTGGGTAGAAACTTGGGTTGGTTGGTGATTGTGATAACAAGAGAGTCTGTTATGTAACACTAGAGCTGACTTTTTCCATTTTAGGCTGTTCAGAGGCGAAAACAAACAAAGGAAAGACATTTCATGTTCATTGACTGGAATAATTTGTATTGTTAAAATGATCCCACTACCCAAAGTGATCTACACATTCAATGCAATTTCTATCAAAATTCCAATAACATTCTTCATAGAAATAGAAAAAAAAAATCCTAAAATTTGCATGAAACCACAAAAGACAACAAAAAATAGCCAATCAATCCTGAGCAAAAAAGAACAAAGCTGGAGGCATCACACTACCTGACTTCAAAATATACCACAAAGCCATAATAACCAGAACAGCATAGCACTGGAATAAAAAACAGACATATTAACCAATGAAACAAAATAGAAAACTCAGAAACAAATCCATGTATTTACAACAAACTGATTTTTGACAAAGGCATTGAGAACATACATTGGGAAAGAACAGTCTCTTCAGTAATGGTGCTGGGAAAACTGGATGTTCATATGTAGAAGAATAAAACTAGACCCCTGTGAAACACTTCAAGACATTGCACAGATTTTTTGAATAAGTCCTCAAAAACACAGACAACAAAAGCAAAAATAGACAAATGGGATTATATCAAGCTAAAAGGCTTCTGCATAGCAAAGGAAATAATCAACCAAGTGAAAAGACCACCTGCAGAATTGGGGAAAATATGTGCAAACTATTCATTTGATAAGGGATTAATATCTAGAATATATAAGGAACTCGACAACAGCGAAAAAAATTTTTAAATGGGCAAAAGATTTGAATAGACATTTATCAAAAGAAGACATACGAATGATCAACAGGTATATGAAAAAGAAGTTCAACATCACTATCAGGGAAATGAAAATCAAAACCAGAGTGAGATATCACCTTACTTTAGTTAGAATGGCTATTACCAAAAAGATAAAAATAACAAATGTTCGCAAGGATGCAGTGAAAGGGGAATTCTTATGAACTGTTGGTAGGAATGTGAATTAGTCTAGCCATTATGAAAAACAGTATGGAGTTTTCTCAAAAAACTAAAAACAGAACTACCATGTGATCCAGCAATCCTATTACTGGGTATATACCCAAAGGAAAGAAAATCAGTATGTGGAAAGACATCTGCACCCCCATATTTATTGCAACACTGTTCATAATCACCAAGTTATGGAACCAACCTAAGTGCCCATCGAAAAATGAATGGATAAAGAAAATGTAGTTTACATACACAAGGGAATGCTATTCAGCCACACAAAGAATGAAATCCTGTCATTCACAGCAACGTGAATGAGCCTTGAGGACATTATGTTAAGTGAAATAAGACAGGCACAGAAAGTTAAATGCCGTATGTTCTCACTCACATGTGGGAGCTAAAAAAGGTGATCGCATGAAAGTAGAGAGAATAGTGGTTATTAGAAACTGGAAAGGGGAGAAGGGGGTGGGGTATAGAAAGAGGCAGGGTATAGAAAGAGGCTGGCTAATGGATACAAAATTACACTGAGATCAGAGGAATAAGCTCTAGTATTCTATAGCAATGTGCAGTGACTATGGTTACCAATAATTTTTTGTGCATGTTCCAATAGCTAGAAGAGAGGATTTTAAATGTTCTCAACACAAAGAAATGATAAATGTTTGAGATAATGGATATACTAAATACCTTGATTTGATTATTATATATTATATACATGTATTGAAATGTCACACTCTACCCTATAAATATGTGCAATTATTATGTGTCAATTAAAAATAATAAAAAATTTATTCTCTTGGCAGTTTTCAAATATATAATATGCTATTATTAACTATACTCACCCTGCTGTGCAATAGATCTCGAAAATTATTCTTTCTGTCTAAGTGGAACTTTGTACACTTTGAGTAGAAGAAACCAAATAGAAAAATGCACAAAGAAGTGAAATGACATTTTACAGAATAGGAAACTAAAATGGTTAACAAGTATTTGAACAGATGCTCAAATTCACTAATAATGAGATAAGTGCATATTGCTACAGTAATGAGAAGTGACATCACATTCATTAAAAGTTTTTAAGTGCCAAATGGAGTACACAGAATAACAGAAATCCTGTCTTGCTAGTGGGACCACTGAGTAATCATCTAACTATTTCCTAGAACCTTCACTCCCGGTCTAAAACCCAGAGAAATTCTCATTTGAGATGAATAGGCTCAAAAGATCTCATTTGAGATGAATAGGCTCAAAAAAAGAACAGGTCTTCCTGTTTCTTTTTTTAACATTTAAAAAATCTCATTAAAGAACTATTATTATACAACATGAAAGTATTTAAAATACACAAAAACATATTATTAACATTTTGGGTTATCTCCTTTTAGAGTTCTCTGGTTACTTTCATACCATTTTAATTTTTAAAAGCAAATTTGCTATCAAAATTTGAAGACTGTTCTATATTCTATTTTTACTTTACTTTTCTTATAGTAAAGTATATTTGGTATCTATATTTCTAGACTGAGACTTTTAATCACTCCATATATCTTCATATTTTATTTTAATCATTATATTTCCATATATTGTAATTATATTTCTTCTTTTTATTTTTTCCAGCTTTACTGAAGTATAATTGACAAATAAAAATTACACGTATTTAAAGCATACAATGTGAATATTTTTTTTTTTTTTTTTGAGATGGAGTCTCGCTCTGTCATCCAGGCTGGAGTGCAGTGGCGCAATCTCAGCTCACTGCAACCTCCACCTCCGAGTTCATGTGATTCTCCTGTCTCAGCCTTCCAACTAGCTGGGACTACATGTGCCCACCACCACGCCTGGCTAATTTTCGTGTTTTTAGTAGAGACAGGGCTTCACCATGTTATGTTGGTCAGGCTGGCCTCAAACTCCTGTCCTCAAGTGATCTGCCTGCCTTGGCCTCTGGCCTCCCAAAGTTCGGGAATTACTGGCCTGAGCCACAGCACCAGGCCACAGTGTGATGTTTTGATGTGTGTGTACATTGTGAGATGATCACCACACTCAAGCTAATTAACATGTTCATCCCCTCGTATAGTCACCTTTTTGTGTGTATATGAGTGTGTATGGTGAGAACTCTTATACCTACTTTGCAAATTTCAAGTATACAATACAGTATTATTAACTACAGTCATAGTCACCTGGTTGTATATTAGATCTGAAGAAATTATCATCCTTCCCCCCAAAAAATCTTTGCACACTTCAACCAACATCTTCCCATCTTCCCCACCCCCAGTCGCTGGCAACCACCATTCTACTCTCTGCTTCTATGAATTCAACTTTTTTAGATTCCATATATGAGTGAGATCAGGCACTATGTCTTTCTATCTGTTTTGTTTCACTTAGCGCAATGACCTATAAGTTCACCTTGGCATTGTTCGTGATAGCAGAGAGGAGGCAATTGAGCTCTCCATCACTGGAGGAATGGACAAAATAAGATGTGGTGGATGTACATCAGAGACTACCATGCAGCCATTAGAGGCAATGAGCTAGATGTAAGCAGGACTAAAGTTTTTACCTTAGTACTCTGGAAAAAGAATAAAACACAGAAAGAAGCCCATAGCCCAATCTATTTTATACAAATAAATACATCCAAATCAATAACACTACACATTTCCCAAGGATATATACAAATCCAAGGTTGCAGACCACACACATTAGAAAAGTTTTCTGTGATGGGAGAAGAATGGAAATGGAAAGGATGATGAAAAGAATAAATAATCAGGAAAGGAGCCCAACAATGGTGACAGTGTGACTTTCATAGAGGGATGTGGTTAATTCAACCTTTATCACCCGAGGAGGATGTGTCGTATGCTAACAAACGTGAGTGAGATGATGAAGGTTCAGGAAATCTTACTTTACATTTCTGTCATTGTTGTTGCCTATGGTCTGATCCCTTTTTCTTAGTGATGCAGTAAAGAGGTAGAAAATACAGCAAAGTGCTTCGTAAGTTAAGCTCAGGCATTAGTCAGTCCTTGGTTAAAATTCTAGCTCTAATAATTATTAACTATCTTATTCCGGGCAGTTATTTTCTTAGGCACCTATCCCCAGTTGTCTCATTTATAATCTGGTGTTAATGACACTGAATGAGAGTTTTGTGAGTACTGAATGGGAGAAGACATATAAAGCATTCATTTACTGTAGTCTCTGGCATCAATAATTGTCCAACACGTGTTGGTACTAGTTGTTTTTTCATTCTAGAAACGTCAGTGACTTCTGGTTACCCACTTTTATTCATCTCTCTTTTAGCATTTTGATCAATGACTGATAAACACGGTCATGCCATCCCTGTCAAATTGGGAGACAACACAAAATTGAAATGGCAGAATTAGATTTGAAGCCACAAACTAAAATGACGAACTGACGTCAATAAGATAATACATAATAGGGATTAGCATAAAGTTGAGTATTAGATCTAATCCAGAGTGACGAGACCTGAATAAAAGCAACATGCAAAAAAATAAGTACTCAAGGGTTTTAGGACAACATGAATCCACAGAGCAATGAGGTTGTTGTTGAAAGAGTCCACATATGCTTAGATTACATCCGTAGGGTCAGGTAGAGTCCTACTTTAATTTCCACATGTGAGGAATTTGTTCCAGGGATCACACTTTGAGAGGAATGGTAACCAACCAAAGAATATTTGGAAGAAAGGGAGAAGGGAGGGTGGGAGGACTGGAAACCCCGACATGAAGAACTGCTGAAAGAATCAAGGGTGCTGTGCTTGGTGAAGGAAAGCTGAGGGTGAGCACCAGAGGCATCTTCAAAATTACTAAGACGGGATCAGACTTACTGCATGGATCCACTCACTGGAGTTAGCAAATGGAGTTTTACAGGGGCAGATTTCAGCTCAGCATAACGATTACATTTTCACTTGCCCGCACTGACAGACTTGAGGGGGCAACTCAGCAGAACAGTGGAACCTTTTACAAAAGCACCTATACAGAATCTGAAAATTCCCTTACCTAGGAATGTCATCCAGGAGATTCCCAGAAAAAGTTAAGGATAGCACTGGATAACTTCTAAGGCCCTCCACTTCCAACGCTGAAGTTCCAATATTCATTCCCAAGTGTTTATCACCTGCCAGGACCTAAGAACCTTCTAGCCTGATTCCTAGAACAACATCCTAACTTGTGGAAATTGGAGCAGGACTCTGCCTGACTCTATGGATGTAATCTAAACACACATTGACTTTTTTGACAATCTCATTGCTCTGTGGATTCATGTTGTCCTAAAACCCTTGGGTTTTTTCTTCACATATTGCTTTTATTCGGGTCTCCTCACTCTGTATTTGCCCTGATACCCATGGAGAATATGTTTCTGAGATTGCAATCTAATCAGCATAAGGTTTTGATATTGATTTTTACGAACGCAAGTATTTCACAAGCCAAGAATACCTGTATATTTTTCAACTATTCCCATTTTCAGATTAGTTTTATACTTTCATCTAAATTAAACCAATTATTTTTTTCTCTCAACATTTTTATTTGTGCTCTACTACTGTTTAATAGTCTCTCTGTCAATGTACTGAAGATATCAGGTTGAATACAATTAGTTTGATTAAATTAAGGAATAACTTAAATCATGCATGAGATGCATTGAAATTTCACAACTGTGAAAGATGAAGTAATTTGTTGATTCCAATTCCTAAAACTTCTCCTTCCCATTGCCAATCATTTTCCAAGTTGGGAGTGGGAAGGGAGATTATTTCATGAAGCCATGACCACTTGCTTTAATGCCTTTCTCTAAAAGCTTTCTTCAGAGAGTTGTTTGGTAGCCCAACCGAACAGGCCATGTGTGACAGATATTAGGTAAACTGGCCTCAGGGAAGGAGTGTGCTTTGCACGCTAGTTGACGGTTTCCATAGTACTCTCCAAGGCTGAGATAATAAGCAATCCAAGAGCGGGAACCTGATCTTGTGCACTTTGTATCCTTCCCAGCTCCCACCACAGCCCCTGGTGCATAGTAGGCAGACAATATGTTTACTGCTGGAATGAGTGAATGAGTGAATATGAATAAACGAATGGATGGATGACGGTGGACAGATGGCACCGAGGAAAAATCTGCTCTCTGTTTTAAGTTAAGCATGTCAGGGTTCAGCTTCAGTTCCTGGGCTCCATTTTTGCCCCTCACCAGACCAACTCCCCTCTGCTGAGCTTGACGAGCATGGTGCCTGTGGGTAGAATGTGTTCTGGGGGAGATGATAGCTGCCTGATATGAGAGATGATATCAGAGATTAGTTAACCGTATGGGCTGAGTCCCAGGGGAAGTGTGTGAAATGAATCAGATTAAACAAAATTGATAATGTGAATGCTTAATCAAACAGACAAAGGTAGTCTGTGCAGCTAATTAGGGGCAAATAGAGCGTCCCTCTTGTACCTCATTTAACTGACAAATTGTGCAGACAGTTTTAATGGGAGTCTGTTTAGCAAAGAGAAGGCTGTATAGTTGACAGCTTGGCAAAATGTGGTTTCTGTAACACCACATGATGCTTATGGAAATTAGCTTGGTGCAGCTGAGCTCTGAGCAGTCCTGGGTTGTGCAAATCACAGCAAAACGGACCTTTCACAGCCTGCTGGTCATTGCACTCTTAAAGGCAAAGAACTCACTTTTTAGTATTTTGAAAGGTTGAAGGGTATAGACTCCAAACATTAAATGAAATCTGCTATTACCACAACCAACGCAGAAGTCAAGAAGTAATATGAGAGAGAGATGTCCTGATAAGAGAAGCAGAATCACCATTCAGATGGATGCGAAGTGGTGGCATTTGCAGCTAGGTGCACTGACAGACCAAGCAAGGCAACTTCGGAAGAACAACATAGGCTCCTGAAGCTTCAAAAGGTTTAGAGACACTGTACCGGAATCCTTTGGCATTTTCACCATTCTCTCACCAACATCTCAGCCTTTTGCTTCTTTTCTGCCTTCCAAACCTCAGTAGGCCCTATTCCTTCTCCTTTTGCAAATGAAAGCACCTTCCTCTCTGATATTGTCATGTGTTTGAACTTCTGCTGTTGGAGACTGTGAGAGAATTCCTGGGAGCAAATGCTCTTTCAAGAGGAGACAGCACATGCAGCTTGTGTTGGTTTCATAGATTCACAGGGAACAGGGCTCTCACGGGCCTGGTCAGAGGAGGAAAACTTGAAGCTCCATTGGCCATATCTGTCATGAACAGCACCATTTGCTGCTCCGTGGAGAACTAGGGGAAAAGAAAACTGGCATTGGTGAGGGGACTTGGGCTCCGAGGGGCTTTCCTGTGGATTTGGATTCCCTAATGTTGTGTGTAGTGCTCAGTTGCACGGAATTGGGCATTCCAGGGACAAATGGAGTTGCAATGTTTGCATTAGCCTGTGTGCCAGCGACAGGGTGTCATTGTCTGAACGCAGGGACTGGAACTTGGGGTTGGATTCACACTGTGGAGATGAGCTTCCCCTTTCTTGGGTACCCATGCATGGCTCACAGTTTCTGCCCCACTGAAGGGAGTAAGGCCATGCATGAAGTGTATTCGTTTAATGAAGTGATTTTTGTGAATCACTCCACCAGTCAAACATGGTCTCTTCCGGAAAATGAACAGTTTTGCATAAAATGGTCCATTAGTGTCAATGGAGAGGGTCTGACCTCTCACAGAGGAGAAGGCTCCTCTGTAAGCTTAGTCAAGTGGAACTTCTGGGTTTGTGCTTAGACTTGAAGACTATGCCTGCCTCTCTACCCCAGGAGATTTTACCCTGTGTTATTATGCATTAAATGCAAAAGCAGGAGTAATTCTACTTTTGGTTTGGGATGAATATATTTAGCAAAGTTGAATAAGTACTTTAACACACCCAAATGCCTATGATTTTAAAAAATTGTTGTAAGTAGTCTATTTATTAATTTTCAATATTTAAAACCAGAAGAATGACCATGTTTTTAATCACATCAAAGCTACACACATACTCAAAACTGTATTGGCATTAACACAAATCACATTTATTCTTCACTTTTTGTCCTGAAGTTTAGTCTTTGCTTTCTTGATCAGTAGAGGCAATTGAAGAGGCAAAACGCATTTACTGGAAAAATGGGTGATATTATCTGGAGTCATTAAGAAAACAACTTGTAGGTTTTTAAATTTTTTACTATGTTTAAATTTACTAAATTAATTGTTCTAAGGGATAACTACAAGTAATAAAAGGAAAATATTAAAGAAAAGGAAAGAGATTTTGCAAAGCAAAAAGCTTAACTACTTATAATATCCACAAGGAATTCATTCATCTCTAAGAAATTAGCATTGCCTTTTACTCTTGGTGGTTTGACCATTACCAGACTTTGTTTTATGTTTATAAAAACTTATCAAATTTCTGATTCCTAGACTTTTAACCTCTGCAGGGATTATCAGTCTTGTATGATGGATGAACTCTATTATTAAAAGACATAAATGTGACTATACCTGCATAGAAAATCTGAAATGCAATATTGAAGCAGTAGTTATCAACTTTAGAAAAACATAAAGGAAATAAAATGAAGCATTTTCATTACATTATTACTGATATCATTTATATAGTTCTATAGATCAGCTTTAATCATGACTTTGATTTACCCATGTCAATAGCAAACCCTTTTTTCCCAGATAGTTTCTCTTTGAAGGAAAAGATTAATTAATATGTAATCCAAAAACAATAGAAGAAGGCTCATGATTGAGGGAAGACTTTTGGGCTTCCATTATCCAAAGTCGTGGCCCAAGGTTGTATACTTACTGGACTTCAGCTTTGACCTAGATGGAGTCACAGTCTGTCTTCTTAGATCTACCTGAGGGGCAAAGTCATTAATGACTGATTTTTCATTCCATTTTCTTCAGTGACTTGCCTGTAGGATACCTCTTGGTTAAGACACCAGCATTCAAAGTGAAGGGACGAAGAGCTCATTACTGAGGGAATGTTGCTTGCACACAACTAATTGATAGCATTCAGGCTTTTCCAAATCCAGCTGGAGCCTAAATTATTAGGTACCACACTTCAGAGAATAACAGCTTCATCACTAGCTTGGTTGTCCTCTCCAGGTAAACCTGGTCCTTGTATGAGAAGGGGTCTCTGAGCCCTGGAGACAGGCCAGAGACTGGGAGTGGAGAAGCAGAGCTCAGCTGGAAGTGGAACTAGGGGAGTGAATGTCTACTAAAGCCAGGCCAGCATTCCATGGTTAAAGGTTCTCTGGACAGTCGGAGCAAGATTAAAATGGGATTAATATAAAGAAGAAAAAGTAAAAAGGCTATTTCCACTCAGGCAGAGTAAGATTGGAAGACTGTTTGCATTTTTGCCTTAAATCAACATTTCCATTTTTTTTTCTCTTAATAGAAAAAAAAAGGTAGACAAAATTACTTGATAATTCAGGCCAAACCATTCCTTCTATCTTTCCACCGCTATTTTGTTTCACCCATATTTACATTCGCTGGAATGATTCTGGCTGTACAAATCTGACCTTTGCTTACAAAATTCAGCATCTGGATTTTGGCTATTTAGCTATCTGTTGCTTCTAACATCTTTGACTTTAGTCACAAAATAACCTTTCTCCATTCCGGATCTCAGGTCCATGTTTGCACAACAGCAAAGCATCTAGGTAACAGAGGAGAAATTCAGGTATCCATCACACAATCTTCTCACATAGTAACTTCTCACACAGTTAATAGTTAATTTTACTTCCTTTATGCAGATTTAAGTGGCAAGTGAACTTAAGTTATTTATGACAACTTTTAATCACAACACTCGACATGTGATTAGTAGGAAATTATAGGTTCAATTGAATAAGTGATAAATTATCATATATTTTAAATTCTGAATTATTTGCTGAAATTATTTTCCAAAGTATCAAAACAAGTATATGTTTCTAAGACTATTTTTGAACCAAATATTTTTAAATATTTATTAAAATCACAAAAAAACATACAGAAAGCATGAACTTGCTCTCTATCCTTTCAAATATCAATTTGGTAAAATGTCCCACATTTCATCTTCAGAAATTATTTAGTGACAAAATGCACATTCATTTCAGTGAAAAACGTATTCAATGAATATCAGTTCTTAAAATTATGATTGTTTGATTGGCTGCATTTTTTTTTTTTTTTTTTAATTTACTTTTTGCAGTCAGTGTGTTGGTTGTTCCAAGTAAATTTGAAGAACTCTCATAAAAGTACACTCTAGGTCAGTTTTTAAAGGAACATATAATATCCAGCTCCAATATTAATGAGTCCTATCAGATAGTGCAACTGCACTTTTTAGGGGCTTGAATCTTTTTCTACCATCTGAAATGACAAGCCATTCTGCCACCTGGATGAGTTCCAACTATTATCCTCATGTATCATAGCTTGAGAGGGAGGGGGAAGAAGAGAAAGGGAAAAAGCATCTGGAAGGCCAGAAAATTCACTTTAGTCAAATAGTAAAGAGTTTCTAAACCTTTTTTTCTTCTTCTAACTTTCAGATGCTTCACTGTTTCTGTCATCAGCAAATCTGACGTTTTCCTGGACCATTTCATCAACATGACACAACAGAAGAGGGAGTGGACTGCTGGTCACTGCCCACACAGCGCTGCTTGAGTTAATTGATAAACCTCGCCTCTTTATTATCAGTGCTGGCCTTCTGTCCACAGCCACACAGCCTATTGCCCCTCCAAGGCACTGAGATTTCCTTGTGGAATTCTAGCAGATATTGGAAATTGTGGTGGCAAATTAGCAGGGGCCACAAACCAGAAGTGACAGCTCCAGTACCCTGATGGGGGGGATGTAACAATCCCTTGCCCACAGCAATTGGCCAGGCTTATCATATGGACTAATCACAACAGATCTGGGGAAATAATGGGCACCAGATGTTATCGCTTTGTAGGCTGGAGCTCTCCAGAGATGACAGCCATGATAGGAAAGCTCCCTCAAAACAGGAACATGATTCTGTCGCTTATTAATCAAGCCAGGAGGCCGGGTGTGATCATCTACTCCTTCCTCAACACCATGGTTTCCTTCTGCTCTGTTAATGAATAGGGAAAC
>NW_012101965.1:2026836-2030961 GCF_000951045.1 Mandrillus leucophaeus
TCACAAAATTAGAGTTTATGTTTGTTTGAAACAGTACCTGGGATAAAGCTTAACCTGACATTTCTCTGAAAGGAAAGTTTGCCAAATGCATTACTAGTGTCAGCAAAATTGAAAGAAGCATTTTTTTCAGTTAATTATGAAAGTAAACCACTCAAACAATTTTAGTAGAAATGCTAATTTATATAGAATTGGTATGTCACAATCAGATTTCATCTATTGCTAACATATTACCCCCCAGCCAATAAAAGTAGTTTCTTAGACACTACCAGTAGAAAAGCCTCTAGTTCTTTTACTGTGTATATTTGAGAGTAATAAAGGGATATTTCTTTAGAAGCACTTTCTTATTCAGACTTTTCCTTAGTTTAGCCAGAACTTCACAGAAAATTAGTCTTTTGTTAGCGAGGCTTCCTGTTACATGAGGTTTTCCATTTGAACACATGGGTGTTAGTGCAAGAAACATCCTATCTTTCATGTCATTCAAGTGACTGATGAATGTGAAGGGGCTTCTTCCTCAAGTCTCCTAGGTAGACAGCAGAAAGCACAACACCGAGTAGCTAATCCTCTCTCCTCTCATTTCTCGAGGTGGCTTTTAAGGTTGAAAAAAAATCCTTCCTTAGTTTTCCTTGTTCTTTTATTCTCCAAATTTTCTGATTTTTATTGCCAGATACACGGTTCCCCTGAAATCGTTACAAAAATGACACCAAAATAATAAAAAAAGAAAAAAAAAAAACCTCATGTGAGAGGGATTAAGAAATAGGAAGACAGGAGTAGAAGAGAGGAGAGGAGAAAAGAAGCAAGGGAAGAAAAGAATAATGGAGGAGGGAAGGAAGAGAAAAAATGCACCGAAGAGGTGAAGAGAATTCAGCTCACATAAAAGGAAGAGGAGATAGTGAAAACACACATACTCAAAACAAGGTGGGTTGGGGTGAGAAGAGGAAGCAGAAAAATAAAGGAATGATGTTTCAGTAAACTCCTATCAACATCTGACAGGGCAACTGTTTTGCATTTTCTGAAAACTATTTTCTTTTTTCAGCAGAATCATTACCAGTTGTATGGCTTCCCTCTACATGTCTTTACTCCAACAATTCAAAAGTCAGAAAAGAAAATTATTTTCACATTAGCAACTCATTAAATGCCTCCATATTTGTAGCTGGCTCTGAATGCTTTGTTTTTACACATCTACATGCCTACTCGGAGGCATTGTCAGCCAGGACATCCAGGCTGGGAGCCCTTCTGTCATGCATATGGGTAAGTGGGTAGGGTGGGGCTATGTCAGAGTCATCCATCATCCTCCATCAATGTCACTACCACCTGCAGGGACCCAGCCAATGGGCAGTCAGTCACTCAGGCCTGACAGCTGGCCATCAGTCCCAGGTGGGGGATATGTCTGAGCTTTCAAGGTATTAGCTACCGGGGTGGCTCTTTTTGCTAAGACCTGTAGGTTCTAGGAAGGTCTCCACCTCCAGAATTATTAAACATATTTTTGATTTCACTCGCCTCTGTGACAACTGGTCAGAGTCAGGCAAATCAATGGGAAGATTTGCTCTGTATTTACCTAAAATTATGATGGATCATCCTTAGAATCAAATCATATTGGGCAGTTAAGGCAAGAACAGTAGGCACTTTCACACATGGCAAACCATAATGTTTGACTGTAGTGTTAGATTTTCATATTAAGCAAGTCTAGACTAAATCATGGCTTCCTAATTAGACGAGGTACTAATGAATTAAGGCTTTCTCTTTGTCACAGACTGTCTCTTCCTCTGACCCCTAATTAGTGCCTCTTTTTTTTTAAGTTGAGGTATATCAATTATACCTCAATATAAAATAAAGTTTGTAATCTCAAGTGGACAGTGCCATGACTTTTTGCACATGTACACATCACTATAACCATCTCCCAGGTCATAATATAGATTATATGCTTCTTTTCCAATCACATAACCCATAACACCTCACATTCCAGTAAGTTATGTATATTTTTATCTCTTTCATTGAATTATAAACAAAAGACAAGGTCCTAGTCTTTTTCATACTTGTAGTTCTTGCCGTACCTGGCATGAAATATGGCCTATAGCAGGTGTTTCACTTTTTTTAAATTAATGAAAAATTATCTATGTAATTTTGAAGTCAGAGCAGATCTTTAAACAAAATCTCATGTACCTAGTATGGCCTTAACAAACAGGAGGCCAATGAAAGAAGAAAATACAAGAAAATGGAATAAAAGAAACTTCCCCACTTCCCAATTGCCAACATTCAGTTTCCCTCAGCAAATATTTTTTGAGGAAGTGCTACATGCTAAGTACAGGCTCCATGTTCTCACAATAATCAGTGAACAAATCTCTGTCCTCATGGAGTTTATATTCTAATGGAGAAATGATTGTCCAGTCTTACAGAGAGAGGAGTGTAAGAATTTATATGAGAGATTATTACAGGACAGCAAAAAATCCTAGACTTATCTGAATTGTGTGTTAGCAAAATTTTAATGGAGTCTGCTTTACTCTCCTATTCCATAGAAGGGTCACTGCAATACAAATACTGCTAGCCCAACACTGAAGGAAAGGCAGAAGTAGGAAATCTGCATATTGATTTTAATTTTATATATGGAACACTTTGGTCATGGCATATCAAAACTTAGTCCCCGGATAGAAACTAGTAAATTTAAAACCATTGCCAGCATCAAGATGGACCCAAATCCCATAAAGTGTACTCAGTTGATTGCCAAATGTCCTTATTAGCTGATTTTTAGGAAAGCTTTATATTTCTCCAGCAGGATAGTTCTTTTCTATCTCTGCTTTCATTTCTTCTTCCTTGGTCTTAACTAAGTTCTATTAAATGGTATCTACCCTCATAACTCCCATGCGGAAGGAGGCTCGTCTTATTTTTCAAGCTAGTCTTGAAAGACATTGTTAAAAAAAAGGACTTCAGAAAAGTTAACTTTGAAGGAGTTTAACTGAGCAAAAAAAAAAAAAAAGAAGAAGAAGAAGAAGAAATGATTCGCAAATCAGGCAGCCTCCAGAATCAAAGCAGATTCAGAGAGACTCCAGGGGAACTTTGTGGGCAGAACAAATTTATAGACCAAAAAAAGTAAAATGATGTAAGGAAATCAGCAGTGAGGTACAGAAACAGTGAGATTAGTTACAGCTCCACGTTTGCCTTATTTGAACACTCAGCAGCCTATGAGTGGTCAAAGTATGGCTGCTGGGATTGGCCAACACTCAGCTATTGTTACAGAGGCATACTCTTAAGTTAGGTTTTCAATCTTGTCTGCCTATTAAGCTAGGTTACGGTTCCTCCACAAGAACTCAACTATAGAAGTATGGAGTCCTTCTCAGGCCATATTTAGTTCACTTTAACAACATTGCAGCACATGCCGCAGCCTTCACTCCAGAGTCCAAAGGAGTCTGAATCAAGTTATATTTACCAGGTCCAATATTATAGATTCAAGTAGATCTGAGACACCTTCAGCACCAACTGGGCAATCCAATTTCCTAGAGGTGAGGCCTAGGACCCAGCTGTTTCCAAATTGCCTTACTCCCATTTCCTGGGTGGGTCCAGTCCTCGTGTCTGGGCTTCTCTTTTGGGGGCCCAATTCAGTGTCCTGCTCAGTCTCCCTACAGGTCTGATTGCCCTACCTTGAACTACAATATATCTGTTTGAGATCTGGTTTTTGTCTTCATCTTTCCTAGGTCAGACCCTGTCTGCTGGTTGAAGTTAGGTCATATCTCTGCTGAACTGTCAGAGCATCTTGACTTCTGAATGTGTCTTTTGTCTTATTTTTCCTCTGCTGTTCTGAACCAGTCAACTAGACATCCTGGTAGGGACTAAATTATGTTGAACAACTGCACCTGGACATACCCAATTGTCTCCCTAGGACAGGGTTTTGATCTGGCTCACAACCAGTGCTTCATCACCTCCAGTGATAGGTAGCTCACTGCCTCACAAAGCAACAAATTCCAATTGTGATCTAATTTTAAGTCATTGTTTTCTTTGTATGAGTAGAAATAAACTTTGCTGTTTCTTTCATGCTTTAGTAAAAAATAACAAATGTGTTAGATGTTGAGTATTTATATTGTAGTCATTCTGCTAGGCTAAAATTTATGGCAAAAATAGACGTGTTCTTTGACC
>NW_012101965.1:2031544-2035437 GCF_000951045.1 Mandrillus leucophaeus
CCTGACCTTGTGATCCGCCCGTCTCGGCCTCCCAAAGTGCTGGGATTACAGGCTTGAGCCACCGCGCCCAGCCTCTCTGGTCTCTCTTCTGTCCTTGATTTTTGGATTTCTCATTAGCTTCGCATCCCTACATACATCCTCAGCTCCAGCCACGCCAACCCCATGAAAATGTCTACCTCATGGTGTTCTCTCAAGCCCGGTGCCTTGCACATTCTGTCCTGCCTTGGCTGCGTTAAAAGGGGTGCAATACAGGAGGCAGGGAAACAGTTTGGAAGTTAAGTAACTTGTTTGAGGTCACATAGAAAGTAACTGGTAGAGCTCAGATTTGAAACCATGGCTTGTTGCTGGTAGCTTTCTGAGTTTGTGCTTTTATGCTAATACAGCAATTGGCATTTCTCCCGTTCTCTTGGATTGCACCAAGGGTCTCTATATGCTGTAGATCTAGGTGGGCCAAGCCAGGGAGACCCTCAGCAACCAACAACCACTGAAATAAAGGATGATTTCTAAGGGGTTCCTTTCTTCAGGTTGTAAAATAAGAAAAGCCTTGAGTTCCTCCTTCTTACTCATGTCACTTTCTTTCTGTGCCTTCTATTCTCATCTTCTACAATGACACCTGGGCATACTGAGTATTTATAGCTGAAAGAATCGAGAAAACCACAGAAGCAGAAGAGTACTCTCTGACCCTCTTTCTTTCTTTATCTCTGACCTTATTCCACCTTCCTCCCCGAAGAAGGTCACAGAAAATTCTCTGGCCTATTCCCCTGAAAGTAGGTCATAAGACCCTCCTTCCCGAGCAGTCCTGGAGGCCATGAGGAGTCTGAACAAACAGTCCTTGCCAAGTTCCCCCACGTTTATTACCATTAAATCATACCCCTTTGTCTTCCAATCACACTTCTGCAAGATTGTTCATAAAAACAGTTTTCCCTGGGTCTTTCGGTCCTCATTTCTAAAGACTCCAAGTCACATAAAACTTATATGAATTCAATTTGGTTATGCTTTTGTCTTGTTAATTTGTCTTTTGCTCTAGCGGTATCAGCCATGAACGTTGTGATGAGTAAGGAAAATACGTTACTTTTTCTCTCCTACAACCAACAGGAAAGGGTTTAAAATCACCCCTCAAGGATCACAAGAAATCTGTTAAAGTTGTCACTTCTTCCCTATCTGATGGCCCAATTAGACAATGGTTTTCTGCTCTGGGTGTTCCGTGTTTCTTTCAGAGACTCCTAATAACTTGATGGAGTGAGCTGGAGGTGAGGACTAGGGAGAAAAACCTCTATGGTCCAATGAAGTGTGGGCGTCTGACACTCAGACAAAAAGCCAGGTTGCTGGGTAGCCTCTCAGGACACAGCCAGCTGGTGGTGCTTTGCCAGTTATTCTGAAAGTGCAGCCCAAGTCCTATGTTATACAGAGAAACAACTCAAATATGACTGTCAAGTAGATCATAATCAAGATGTTTAAAGGTATAGTACTGGTTCTTTTGAAATGTTTGCAACACGTGGTTCCATTTACTTCTCAGTAATTTAGAGCTGAGAAAGAAGTTACAGATGTTTTCAACCAATGTTTCTGGTTCACAAGTATTGGTACTGAAAGTTATTTAAAGATTGTAAAGTCTGGCTGCCTGCAGTGGCTCACACCTGTAATCTCAACATTTTGAGAGGCCTAGGTGGGAGGATCGCTTGAGCCCAAGAGTTTGAGACCAACCTGGGCAACATGGCAAAACCTGTTTCTACAAAAAACTTTTTCAAAAAATTAGCTGGGCATTGTGGGTGTGGTCCCAGATACTCAAGAGGCTGAGGTGGGAAGATCACCGTAGCCTGGGATGTCAAGCCTGCAGTGGAACGGTGATTGTACCCCTTGCTCCAGCCTGGGTGAGAGAGTGAGACTCTGTCTCAAAAATAACAACAAAAAAGTTTGAAAAGACTTATGAATATGGGCCTCACAAAATTAGAGTTTATGTTTGTTTGAAACAGTACCTGGGATAAAGCTTAACCTGACATTTCTCTGAAAGGAAAGTTTGCCAAATGCATTACTAGTGTCAGCAAAATTGAAAGAAGCATTTTTTTCAGTTAATTATGAAAGTAAACCACTCAAACAATTTTAGTAGAAATGCTAATTTATATAGAATTGGTATGTCACAATCAGATTTCATCTATTGCTAACATATTACCCCCCAGCCAATAAAAGTAGTTTCTTAGACACTACCAGTAGAAAAGCCTCTAGTTCTTTTACTGTGTATATTTGAGAGTAATAAAGGGATATTTCTTTAGAAGCACTTTCTTATTCAGACTTTTCCTTAGTTTAGCCAGAACTTCACAGAAAATTAGTCTTTTGTTAGCGAGGCTTCCTGTTACATGAGGTTTTCCATTTGAACACATGGGTGTTAGTGCAAGAAACATCCTATCTTTCATGTCATTCAAGTGACTGATGAATGTGAAGGGGCTTCTTCCTCAAGTCTCCTAGGTAGACAGCAGAAAGCACAACACCGAGTAGCTAATCCTCTCTCCTCTCATTTCTCGAGGTGGCTTTTAAGGTTGAAAAAAAATCCTTCCTTAGTTTTCCTTGTTCTTTTATTCTCCAAATTTTCTGATTTTTATTGCCAGATACACGGTTCCCCTGAAATCGTTACAAAAATGACACCAAAATAATAAAAAAAGAAAAAAAAAAAACCTCATGTGAGAGGGATTAAGAAATAGGAAGACAGGAGTAGAAGAGAGGAGAGGAGAAAAGAAGCAAGGGAAGAAAAGAATAATGGAGGAGGGAAGGAAGAGAAAAAATGCACCGAAGAGGTGAAGAGAATTCAGCTCACATAAAAGGAAGAGGAGATAGTGAAAACACACATACTCAAAACAAGGTGGGTTGGGGTGAGAAGAGGAAGCAGAAAAATAAAGGAATGATGTTTCAGTAAACTCCTATCAACATCTGACAGGGCAACTGTTTTGCATTTTCTGAAAACTATTTTCTTTTTTCAGCAGAATCATTACCAGTTGTATGGCTTCCCTCTACATGTCTTTACTCCAACAATTCAAAAGTCAGAAAAGAAAATTATTTTCACATTAGCAACTCATTAAATGCCTCCATATTTGTAGCTGGCTCTGAATGCTTTGTTTTTACACATCTACATGCCTACTCGGAGGCATTGTCAGCCAGGACATCCAGGCTGGGAGCCCTTCTGTCATGCATATGGGTAAGTGGGTAGGGTGGGGCTATGTCAGAGTCATCCATCATCCTCCATCAATGTCACTACCACCTGCAGGGACCCAGCCAATGGGCAGTCAGTCACTCAGGCCTGACAGCTGGCCATCAGTCCCAGGTGGGGGATATGTCTGAGCTTTCAAGGTATTAGCTACCGGGGTGGCTCTTTTTGCTAAGACCTGTAGGTTCTAGGAAGGTCTCCACCTCCAGAATTATTAAACATATTTTTGATTTCACTCGCCTCTGTGACAACTGGTCAGAGTCAGGCAAATCAATGGGAAGATTTGCTCTGTATTTACCTAAAATTATGATGGATCATCACTTAGAATCAAATCATATTGGGCAGTTAAGGCAAGAACAGTAGGCACTTTCACACATGGCAAACCATAATGTTTGACTGTAGTGTTAGATTTTCATATTAAGCAAGTCTAGACTAAATCATGGCTGCCTAATTAGACGAGGTACTAATGAATTAAGGCTTTCTCTTTGTCACAGACTGTCTCTTCCTCTGAACCCCTAATTAGTGCCTCTTTTTTTTTAAGTTGAGGTATATCAATTATACCTCAATATAAAATAAAGTTTGTAATCTCAAGTGGACAGTGCCATGACTTTTTGCACATGTACACATCACTATAACCATCTCCCAGGTCATAATATAGATTATATGCTTCTTTTCCAATCACATAACCCATAACACCTCA
>NW_012101965.1:2035487-2038244 GCF_000951045.1 Mandrillus leucophaeus
GTAAAAAATAACAAATGTGTTAGATGTTGAGTATTTATATTGTAGTCATTCTGCTAGGCTAAAATTTATGGCAAAAATAGACGTGTTCTTTGACCACAAGTTACTCACAATCAGTAGGCCTTCTGAGGAGTGTGTACTCTTTTTAACAATTTTTTTCTTTCTTTTTTTTTTTTTTTGACATGGAGTCTTACTCTCTCACCCAGGCTGGAGGGCAGTGGTGCAACCTTGGCTTACTCCAATCTCTACCTCCTGGGTTCAAGCAATTCTCCCGCCTCAGCCTCCCCAGTAGCTGGGATCACAGGCATGCACCACCATACTCAGCTAATTTTTTCATTTTTGTAAAGATAGGGTTTCACCATGTTGGCCTGGCTGTTCTCAAACTCCTGACCTCAAGTGATCTGCCTGCCTTGGTCTCCCAAAGTGCTGGAATTACAGGCACGAGCCACTGTGCCTGGCTTCTTTTTTAACAATTATTATTTTTAATTGACACATAACAATTGCACATAATTATGGGGTACAGTGTGATATTTTGATACACTATACAATGATCAAATCAGGGTAATTAGCAAATCCATCACCTCAAACATTTATCATTTGTTTGTATTGAGAACACTCAGAAGTCTCTCTTTCGGCTATTTGAAAATATACATGATTTACTATTACCACATGTAACAAAAATGATAAAATCTATGCAAAGCATTTTAAGATCACTGAAAGAAAAGCTAACTCTGGCTGAGGGATATGAGGTTGGCAGAACCATGCAAGGTTTTACAGGGAAGGTGAGAGATTACCTAACACTTGAAGAATGAATAAGAGTTTTGCTGACATGGAAGAGTATTAAAAACAAATTGCTCCAAGGGAAGATCATCGCCAAAGCATGTTAGAATTCTTTATGTTGAAGGTGACAGACTCCTCAACTGAAATTGGTTGAAGTGAAAATATGAGTAGGTTTGTCTTATACATAGTTTGACTTAAGTTTCAAACCATCTTACCAGGATTCCGGCTCCATCTTTCCATGTCTTTGTCAGTTCTACATTCCTTCATCTTCAGGTAGGGTCTGCTCGTGGTACCAAAATGACCATCGCAGTTCCAGATCTCACATCTGCATCCACCACTCTCCAGGGGAAATGCGACAAAAGTCTTGGGATTAATTTTTGCTCGTGAGATCTAATTGGGTTATGTACACATCTCCGAATTTATCACTGTAGTTAATGGGGGAGTATAAGGTCATAGCTAACACTCCCCTAATAAAAGACAGGTTAGCAAGAGAAAAAAATAACAAATTTACTTGACAGAGTTTTATGTGACATGACAGCCTTCAGAAACAAAGACTCAAAGACTCAAGAAAAACTATTTTTGTACTTAGGCTTAATGAACAATGGACAGCCATGTAGAAATGTGATTGGACCAAAAGGGCATGATCTAATGATAAATAATTGAGGGGGAAACCCAGCAAGGCCTGTTTGTCCAGCGTCTTCTCAGCCTCTCTGTGTAGCAATTTCTTCCTTTGGGTATAGGCAGGAAACCTGTCGCATGAGGGTCAGGGTCTTCAGGGAGAAGGTCAGAGAGTGACTTTTCCAGGTTTTATGGCTTGCTTTGAGGCAGAGGAGTTTTAGTTTCGACGCCCTGTTTTGGGGAAGAAATGGGGGAAGGAAAAAAGAGGTGAGAAAAGGTCAGAGAGGATCTCCTGCTTCTGAGGCCCTTCTAATCTCCTTGAGTTCAAAGTACTCACTTGCCAAAATGCTGTCCTTTAGAGCATTGCCTTCTGAGCCTCCACAGGAAAAAGCTATTTCAGTGGTTTCAGCCAATCAAGAACTATCCCTGGAACTGGAAGGGGTTCAGTCCCATCCCAATCACATGGCAAAGAATGAGAGAGAGGTAAGTTCCTCCAGGGGATATCAAAATATTGTTGCCAGGAAAAGGGAGAATGAATGGCGAGGAGGCAGTTACCAACACTATCTGTAAAAAGGCAGGAAACTGTTTTTATGTGTGGTCTTACTACACAATTGGAAGATTTATAATTTATATTTGGAGGATAGGTAGCATTTGGAGGTGTGACCACTGATAAGATTGAAAGGGAGGCAGGAATCCTAATGAGAAGGATGATGTCACATCAGTTTAGGTAAACTCTAAGCTGTTAAAACAAAGAGTCCCCGAACTGGAGTGGCTTAAAGAAGACAGAGATGATCTCTGATTTCAGTAGCAGTCCTAAATAACAACGTGGCTTTGCTCCACATGGTAGTTCAATCAATTCCTTCCTTCCTGTTGCTCCAGCATCCCCTGGGCCATTGACATTGCATGATTGGTTGAAGTTGGGTCATGGACATATCCACGTTTTAGCTCATGGGAAGAAGAAAGAGAGGAAGGCCAGAGTAGCAATTTCTTTTTAAATAAGAGTACATATTACATCATCTCATTCCATGGGTGAGAACTTAGTTAATGGCCACCTAGCCACAAAGGAGGCTGAGAAATGTAGTCTCTAGCTGGGGGCGGAATGGGTATGTCCAGGACGAAGGGAAGAACAGATTTTAGGGCAAAGAGCAATTTGCCATGGATGATAAAACTCTGGTAGAATTATTCAGTAAACAAAGGAGTAGAATGAGATGATCCCATTTGAGTTTAAGAGATTTTCCTTGAGTGTGAAAAGAAGCTAAAGTGAGACAGAATCACCACTTAAGAATCATTCAAATGTGAAATGTGGAAGGCCTGAACTAAGGTCTCCTTGGAGATAAAATAAAAGAGTTGAAATACATGCCC
>NW_012101965.1:2038294-2046835 GCF_000951045.1 Mandrillus leucophaeus
GAAAAACTATTTTTGTACTTAGGCTTAATGAACAATGGACAGCCATGTAGAAATGTGATTGGACCAAAAGGGCATGATCTAATGATAAATAATTGAGGGGGAAACCCAGCAAGGCCTGTTTGTCCAGCATCTTCTCAGCCTCTCTGTGTAGCAATTTCTTCCTTTGGGTATAGGCAGGAAACCTGTCGCATGAGGGTCAGGGTCTTCAGGGAGAAGGTCAGAGAGTGACTTTTCCAGGTTTTATGGCTTGCTTTGAGGCAGAGGAGTTTTAGTTTCGACGCCCTGTTTTGGGGAAGAAATGGGGGAAGGAAAAAAGAGGTGAGAAAAGGTCAGAGAGGATCTCCTGCTTCTGAGGCCCTTCTAATCTCCTTGAGTTCAAAGTACTCACTTGCCAAAATCCTGTCCTTTAGAGCATTGCCTTCTGAGCCTCCACAGGAAAAAGCTATTTCAGTGGTTTCAGCCAATCAAGAACTATCCCTGGAACTGGAAGGGGTTCAGTCCCATCCCAATCACATGGCAAAGAATGAGAGAGAGGTAAGTTCCTCCAGGGGATATCAAAATATTGTTGCCAGGAAAAGGGAGAATGAATGGCGAGGAGGCAGTTACCAACACTATCTGTAAAAAGGCAGGAAACTGTTTTTATGTGTGGTCTTACTACACAATTGGAAGATTTATAATTTATATTTGGAGGATAGGTAGCATTTGGAGGTGTGACCACTGATAAGATTGAAAGGGAGGCAGGAATCCTAATGAGAAGGATGATGTCACATCAGTTTAGGTAAACTCTAAGCTGTTAAAACAAAGAGTCCCCGAACTGGAGTGGCTTAAAGAAGACAGAGATGATCTCTGATTTCAGTAGCAGTCCTAAATAACAACGTGGCTTTGCTCCACATGGTAGTTCAATCAATTCCTTCCTTCCTGTTGCTCCAGCATCCCCTGGGCCATTGACATTGCGTGATTGGTTGAAGTTGGGTCATGGACATATCCACGTTTTAGCTCATGGGAAGAAGAAAGAGAGGAAGGCCAGAGTAGCAATTTCTTTTTAAATAAGAGTACATATTACATCATCTCATTCTATGGGTGAGAACTTAGTTAATGGCCACCTAGCCACAAAGGAGGCTGAGAAATGTAGTCTCTAGCTGGGGGCGGAATGGGTATGTCCAGGACGAAGGGAAGAACAGATTTTAGGGCAAAGAGCAATTTGCCATGGATGATAAAACTCTGGTAGAATTATTCAGTAAACAAAGGAGTAGAATGAGATGATCCCATTTGAGTTTAAGAGATTTTCCTTGAGTGTGAAAAGAAGCTAAAGTGAGACAGAATCACCACTTAAGAATCATTCAAATGTGAAATGTGGAAGGCCTGAACTAAGGTCTCCTTGGAGATAAAATAAAAGAGTTGAAATACATGCCCCCTAAGACCTTTTTTCTCCTCTTCATATCAGACTTCTATGTAGCTGCTCACTTCCATGGGTCACCAATTCTGGAGAGGTCTAGACATGTTTTTAAAATGAGCCTACCCACACACATGGACTCAGTGGATGTTAATAAAACACCAAATGCTGTCAGGAGCAGGGACTGAGCTGTTTCTGTTATACGACAGGGTAGAGAACAACCCATTTCTGCTTATTACAATGCAATACATTATTAAACAGTATGTCAGGGAAGGCAAAGCCGGAGCTCAGCCACTTGCTAACTGTGTAGTTTTGGGGAGGATGCTTGGTCCCTCTGCCCTTCAGTTTCTTAGTAGATAAACATGGAACTAATACTCTCTGAACGTACTGTGAGAATTAATGAAATCATCTATGTGACAGGCAGGTGCTCAGCAAGGGACATTGGTGCTTGTCCCTTCCTGTCCAACACGTGCTTATAAATTTGCCTTTGTTCTTAAGAACATCTTCATGCCAATATCAGAGGGAAACAAAAAAAATTTTTTTTTTTAACCTAGAGATGCTGTTCCCTGTCCTGGTCTTCCACCCTGCTTCAGGCTGATTCCCTTTGGGGAGCCTAGTGACTGAAGATCCACAAGCTCCTTGCAGCTGGTAGAGGTAGCACATTAGAAATTCATTTTTTCCTGTCATAATAACAAAGTGCAGGGCAGTAGGCTGGGCATAGTTTCGTATGGGAAAACCCACAGAAGGGGACAGCTGAAGGGAGCTGTGCTTTTCTCCAGTATTTCTTGTCAGGGAGAACGATCCTCAAAAGGACAAAAAAAAAAAAAAAATCCCTGTTGAATTTGGATGTCTCATTTCTAGGGGCAAAACAGTTCTGTGCTCACAGCCTCTTAGCCTGCTTTTGCTGAATCATCCAGGCTCTTGGGAGTGCAATCACTTACAGACTTTCCCTTCAACCGTTATCATCCCTCCTCCTAGAACATCAGTAGCTCAGGGAACTAGACAGGCTGCGTTCTTGATTTGCCTCTGGAAAAATTTCTCAAGAAATTAAATTCCTGGGTTTGTTTCTTAAGTCCTAGAAGTGGCAGTTTAATTGGAGGAAATTTTAAAAAGATAAACTAGGTTTTTTGTTTTTTTTTTTCCTGAACAAATGAATAGATGAATGTAAGTGGGTGATGTATGGGCATTGGGTGTGAGTGTGCAAGTTATGTCTGAGCTTTGTCCCGACGTCTCCAGGTATGGTGAAATGCACTCAGGAAATTAAGCCTAAGTCTTCAAGAGGCAAGACGAAACCCAGCTGTGCACAAACGAACAACTGGCCTCTCAGTGGCTTCTTTGTCAGTAAGCAATGTTTTATTTAAAAAGCATATGGTACGGTATATCAGAAAATAGATGTAAAGATACGTTAGGACCAGTATCTTAGCTAATGAGTAAAGCAGCACTAAAACGTCTTCAAACTCAAAGGTAACGTGAAGAAGAAAAGTATTCCAGGCCCCTTAGAGGAACGTTTAAGAGAGCAGAGCAGCCTTCTCCACTGGGCTCCAAGGCATGGTGCCCGCGATACTTTTAAGGGCCCACAACAATCTATTACATCTTATCTAAAAGAGGAAAAAATGCTGACATATTTAAAATTACATAATAATATGTTGTTATCTTTATGGTGGGAGGGGCCTACAAAGGCAAAAGTGCCCAGGGTCCACCAAAGTAATAATGTGGCCCTGGAGAGAAGCCAAAGTTTAAAAACAGAAAGAATATACAAATGAAGGAAGAGAAAATTAACAAACTTTAAATATTCAGTAGTCTGTCATCAATATTGAAATCTAATGACTTCTATGGAATACAGTATAGATTTCCACATATTGATAGACTATTATTTTCATCACTCTAAATATTGATATGAATAAAATCCGACCCTACTTTTCTTGCTAATTTAGGATAAGCCGATACGAAATCAGCGACCTGTTCAGGTGCTACCTGCTCTCCCTCAACCTGACATCTTTTACTTCCCTCCAACGTGGGGGTGAACTAACGCCTCTGGGTCAATTTCTGGCATTTATTGTCAACCAGCAGGGGTTGCTAGAGAACAATCCTGGCCTCTCTTCTGTAGGGACAGCCCTCAGAGAAAACCAAAGCCTTAGTTGGTAGTTTGGGCTTCTTGGCACTAAAGTAGGCAAAAAGTCTAATTTGCTGTAGAGAAACGGGCCACTTTGAGCTTAGACATGAAGAAGCAAACACGTTGTAAGTGACGTTTCTTGTTGGAGAAGGTTCTGAGTCTTTGTGAACCTTGGATGTGAGATCTCCCTGGATAGCCAGGGGAACTCTGAATGAGGAGCGTGAGGAGTTAGGCTGATCCTCACTTTCACCTTGGTGAGTGCTGGCTCTCTCAGGCTGCTCTCACTGGGGCGAGGTGCGTGTTTCTTCTGCGCTTGCTTTTGAGTTGGGCAAGATTTAAATCTGAACTCCAGTCTGGCATAGAAAAGAACTCCCCGATATAACTCCAGTAACAACAAACAAACTGAAACTTCAGACGAGTTGCGAGATTTCTTGTTGAGGATTTAGAAAAATGCTGCCAGGGCTGCTGCCTGGTAACAATGTTAGTACGCCGCCCGCCCCCGCAAGAATGGCCACTCTCAGCTAAACAGCTAGTTTCAGAAGTTCAGTCTTGAAGTGGCGTTTGCTGTCTTGCTGCTGCCTATTGTGTTAAAGAAGGGTTTTGTTTTTTTTTTTTTGGCCTGATTGTAAATGTTTTGAATGTAAAAGACACCCAAATTCATTAAATGTGTGAAATGATGGGAAAAAAAGTGTGAAATTGTAACAGTCGGTTTGTAGTTGATTAATAGAAATCTCTTCTAACAATCCCCAGAACCTTCCGGGGGTCATTGGAACAGAGCAGCTGTAGAGACAGCAGGAGCGATTTTGACACTGCCCAGTGAGGGCCGTGCAGCGTTCCCAACAAGTGGGCAGAGTCCCATGCACTCTGCTCTCTCCTGGCCTCTCCCAGACGATTGGCTGCAAGGTCAAATGAACATGCAGATTAACCAGCAAGGTGCTGCTCTGCTCTTGCTCCTGAAAGGGTTTGTCTTTAAGAGACATTATGGTTTCAAATGGATGAATCGCTTGGAGTTAAAAGGGCCACTTTGGCCACGGGTAACTGCTTGCTCCTGGACAGTCTGATTTCTTAGCTTGACCATCTGTGCCACAAGCAGAATAATTTGCATAATTTGGTGTGTGGCAGCAACTTTGGGGTGTCCTGGAAGGGGCTACTGAATGAGCACAAGACTTGGCAATTGGTTGGCATCTCCAGCTCCCCGTTTGCCACACCTCCTCAGATATAGACAAGCCTTGACAAGGGCAAGTAAAAAATGGTCCTTCTTTGAGGGAGCACATTTTTCCATGTTTTTTGGCCTCTGCCCACCCCAAACCTGTAGTGTCTTTTCTTTCTGAAACTCTGCTGCAGGCTACCGTTCTGAAGTTAAAGGATTTTGCCTTCGAAGAGGTACAAAGGAAACATCAAAGTAAATGTCCTCACAGTGACATAAGGATAGAATAATGGTGACCTAGCAGCTAGAGACTTGGCCAAATGCTGAAAGTAATTCACGCCACTCACTAACAATGGGGGATGTGTGACAATGATATATACCAGGAGACAAGGACAACCACTTTGCAGGGCTTCGATGCCCCACAAACCCAATTGTAGGCAGATCAATACTGTCATAAGACAATTATCAAAGACCATCAGCACATCATATTTTCATACCATAAACAGCTCAAGGCGCCAGGGATGGCTTTCCTACAGAAAGCACATAGCATAAATTTGAAGGGTGTGAAATTGACATGATTAATAATTATAGTTATTAGCACATGTGCCAGCTGCTCGTGTATGGTTTATCCCTTGATTTATGGTGCCATAAATGCCCATCTCTCCCTCTGATGCCGAATCAAGGGGGCACACAACCGTGGGCAGAATGAGTCTCTCATTGCCAGAAGTTTCATCACAAATAAAAGAAAAAAGTGGGCTG
The DNA here is from genome assembly GCF_000951045.1 of Mandrillus leucophaeus. Taxonomy (NCBI): domain Eukaryota; kingdom Metazoa; phylum Chordata; class Mammalia; order Primates; family Cercopithecidae; genus Mandrillus; species Mandrillus leucophaeus. The sequence continues at coordinate 2,043,707 of NW_012101965.1, forward strand.
AAAATCACCCTGGATCAGGAGACACCTCGGTGAGAGGGGAGCTGCCTTTTGTTTGCCTGGCTGCTTTATCGGCTGCTGAAACCTGTCTGCTCAGTGTTCTCAAAGCCTTTGAAGTTTGGACTGCAGCTAACAAGGGGCTATAGTTTTCTAGCCCCCCTCACTCCTTGGAGCTGTTGCCAGGCTGCAAACAGTCAGTATACATATTACAGAAGAAACCACTAGGGCCAACAATGGAAGAAGCAAAAACTAATGTTTGGGGTGCCAAAAGTTAAAGTTTTTGTTGTCAGATGCAATTTGAGAGAGCTTTTCTCGGAGTTTAACAATAAATGTTTTGTTTCATATGATTATCAACAGATCTGAACATGGACAGTATATCAAAATACATTTTAGAATCCAATTCCTTAGCAATCATCATCCTTAGGACAGGAAACAACTCAGTATAAGACCCAAGTCTAAACACATGAATTTCTCTCACCTTTTACCTCCTCAAGTACGAGTAGATAATATAACTTGCTGTTCATGACTATGTAATGTCAAATTACACGTTTAGAAGAAAAATAATAAAGGATGGTAACAGACATGAGATCTGTTTTAGTAATTTGGAGAATGGCTTTCTTTACATTTTGAGACCTGTCAAAAAAAAAGAACAAACAAGGTAGAGGATGCAGAAAAGTTTGTTTGTTTGTTTTTTTCATGTTAGGGTCATCATTATTCAAGTATGTTTACAGACATTGGAAAGGTAAACAAATATATTAGAAGGGAATGCTTTTATAAAAGGCAAAACTTAAAATATGCATTCCAAATATTGATGTTATAAGACACATTAAACTTTGCTAAAAATGAATGAAAAGGTCTTTTGTAGATCACCCCAACAGGCACCAGAAAATCTGGAAGACTCTTCCTCTCCTACCATGTTCCTCTGATTCTGTTTCATTGCCTCCTTTTCTGAGCCAGCAAGCCCCAGCCAGCCTGGAAGCCTGGCTTCAAGTCATTACTCCAGTGGAAGTGAGGTCTGAGCAAGGGAGCCTGCGACATTTTCCGAAATCCACCTTCAGCAGCTTCCACTCCCGAACCAAGACCAAGATATGGGAATCATCGATACTGCTAAGAGATCAGCTTTGACAGAACATGCACATACTTATAGGCCTTCAAAACAATGCATACTGACTTTTTAACAACCCTGGAGAGAATTCACATTCCCGAGTATTACTCAGACAATGATTCTCCTCCATAGAAAACAAAACTAATGTAAAAGACCAGCAGACACTTCTCTGGGCATTTTGAAAACAACAGAATTCTCAGTAACATCTTTGGAAATAATTCAGGAAAGACTGTCACACTTTAGGCCTCTTAAGGCAAATACCACAAACCAGTGAAGCCTAGGAAGCTTGCAAGCAGTGTTTCCAAAAACATCCACTTTTTCTGACTAGTGAATATAGATAAAAATTAAAAAGTTCTTAATCCAAAGCTCAGTAAGTATAATGTAAGTGAAGTGCTTAATATTTTAATTAAAAGTAAATTTACCATAGGAGTGCTTTCTGAATGAGTTACTTGTTTTAAATATAACACTGTTATATAGATTAAAATAACATTATTGATAATACTTCTGAAGCAAAGCATCATAGACAGATTACAGAATTACACGTTATTGCTAACTTGAAGAAAAAAGAGGAATTTAAAAGTAAAAGATGATTTTTTAAAAGTTGGAATGAATAGTGGATTAAATAATGAAAACTTAGGTAATTCATGTTCTGAAAGAACCAGAGGTTTTTGAGTTTTTAAACAGGTATTTCTAAATAATGACAATGGAGTTGCATGTTTGAATTGTATGTTTAACAACTGAATTTAGCAATAGTAAAGAAAACTTTAAGAGAACTAAATTAACAGATAATTTCTCATGTGGCATATAGCATAATTTTAATGCAGGAGCAGGAAATTTTAGGACTAAGACCAACAAAATAATCTACAAAATACTATGCACATAGACTCCTTAAAGTATTATTGGTCAATTATTGAAATGGGTCAAGCACCCATTTCATATCTTGCCAAAATGCTTTACTCTGCAAACATAAGAGCTAGAAGATACTTAATAAGTGCTTTGGAAAGAGTAGATGGATGAAGTAATAATCACATATTAAGAAAATAAAAAAAATTTTGATAAATTTGAAGAAAAATATATTTTTTCCCAAAGATTAAATTATGAGTGACTTTGCTTGGCAACATCTACAAGAAAATAAAGGAATATGTACCCCTAAGGAGATCAGAGGAAGAATTAGGATCCAAATGAATCTCTAGATTTGAGTATTGCACAGTAGAAAAAGAAGGGATATGAACAGAGAATTGGAAATATATAAGATGACAAAGTCAATATGTGGATCCACATTGACTAAGTACCTTTAATAATTTCCTTTTCATTCATGAATACATAGAATGGCAGCACCCAAGATGGCCTAATAGGAACAGCTCCAGCCTCCAGCTCCCAGCATGAGTGACACAGAAGATAGGTGATTTCTGCATTTTCAACTGAGGTACCGGGTTCATCTCACTGGGGTGTGTCGGACAGTTGGTGCTGGTCGGCGAGTGCAGCCCGACCCGCGAGAGCTGAAGCAGGGCGAGGCATCGCCTCACCTGGGAAGCACAAGGGGAAAGGGAATTCCTTTTCCTAGCCAAAGGAAAGTGAGACACACAACACCTGGAAAATCGGGTAACTCCCACCCTAATACTGCACTTTACCAAGGGTCTTAGCAAATGGCACACCAGGAGATTATATCCCACACCTGGCCCGAAGGGTCCCATGCCCACGGGGCCTCCCTCATTGCTAGCACAGCAGTCTGAGATCTAACTGCAAGGTGGCAGCGAGGCTGGGGGAGGGGTGCCCGCCATTGCTGACACTTAAGTAGGTAAACAAAGCCACCAGGAAGCTCGAATTGGGTGGAGTCCACCACAGCTCAAGGAGGCCTGCCTGCCTCTGTAGACTCCACCTCTGGGGACAGGGCATAGCTAAACAAAAAGCAGCAGAAACCTCAGCAGAGGTAAATGTCCCTGTCTGACAGCTTTGAAGAGAGCAGTGGATCTCCCAGCATGGAGGCTGAGATCTGAGAACGGACGGACTGCCTGCTCAAGTGGGTG
>NW_012101965.1:2050385-2056125 GCF_000951045.1 Mandrillus leucophaeus
ATCACACACTGGGTCCTATTGTGGGGAGGGGGTAGCGGGGAGGGATAGCATTAGGAGATATACCTAATGTAAATGATGAGTTAATGGGTGCAGCACACCAACATGGCACATGGTAACAAACCTGCACATTGTGCACATGTACACTAGAACTTAAAATATAATAAAATAAAAAATAAAAATAAAATAAAATTAAAAAAAAGTGTTTGAGTCTACATTATAGAGTCTCAGGGAATGGCTCAAGCCCGCTGCTACCCACTCATCAATACCTGCTTGCTTTCCCCAATCCCCAGTTTCATTTTTGAATTTGATCTTTCCAAATCCACTTGACTCCACTATTCAACCTTAGAACCAGCAGTGTTTTAATGCTGAAAACTGGCTGGTGGCTGCTTGCCCAAGAGGAGAACTTAGATCTTTTGTAGTTGTCAAAATCTTACAAAGTTTGTCCTTTCTAATAAGGTTGCTGGAACAATGTGTGCTAAAAGGTCCTCCCTATCTGCCCTCTCCTCACTTGGGGGCCCCAGAAAATACTTCCTTGGGTTTCCTGCTATTACCTAGACACATTCAGGTTAGCAGCCATCACTTGAGTGTTGGTAAATTATATTCTTTGCCCTTCACATTGCAAGTTTCAGTCATGCATGACATTTTGGTAGATCTAAGATGTGGTCTCCACAATAGAAAGAGGCCACTGCCATTGTTATGTTTTTTGTTCAGTCTATTGCTTGCTGTTCTATTTTTGTGTAGATGTGAAAGAACTCCCTCCTTCACCTCTTGATGTTTGATATTTGAGTTTGAGAAATAGACTGACAATAGATTGATTAACAAGAGAAAAAGTATATAAATTTATTTACATGCCTGGGGGTATCATAAGAAAGTGAGTGCCCAATAACCCCATGAGATCTAGAAGTTTATATATCCTTCTTCATAGGAGAGAAGGAAATGGAGGTGTAGGCAATTTTAGAGGGGTAGTAAATGATTTTTAGGGGACATGAATGGGCCCATAGAACAGACAATGGCCTGGGGTAATGTTTGTCTGGGCTCTAGGTATGGCATTTGATTTTTCAGTTCCTTCCACTGTGATATAAATTTAATCTTCCTTAGTTAATGAAATTTTAGTTAGAAGACTGAAGTCTATTGTGTTCCTCTTTAGTGGATCCAATCTTTAGATAGGTGAAGAAACTTTAGAGAAAAGACTCTCCCTGTGCTTTGGAAGAGACAGAGGACTGAGAGACAGGGGTTGGGAGAAAGTCAGAGAGAGACCTTGCTTGTAAGGCTGCTTCTTGGTTCAAAACACTCAACATGTAAATCTCCATGCTTTGGGGTGTTGCTTTCTGAGCCCTAACAGTTGCTTTGGCACTTGACCAAACCAAATGGCCTTACTCTGAATTCTGTTTCTTACTTCTTGGTTGATATTGGCTTCATTTGGCAAAGTACTGCCAAAGTAACAGGTTTAGTTCACTATTCCAAAGGTGAAACTTTTATTGAATAAAGGTTTCTCTAATTGCAGGCTAATTTATTTAGGTGAATCACCAGCTCATAATAGTTCTGGGTTTGAAACTTCTCTGTAATCTCTAACATGACTTATTGACTGAATCTTTAGAGAGTCCAGGAACTTTCCTGGAGGAGTTCAGTACCAGCTTCCAGCTTCCGGCTTCCTTGTTGCATCCTAGAGCCAGGCTTTGTAAAACAGATTTAATAAAACTGAATCTAATCCATAGCCCAGAAGTAATTTTTGGTGACAGAGAATGAATTAACTAGAACATCAATTCTGACACAATTGGCACGTCATCGGAGGAACAGGCTTAGGCTCTGTGTCAATCTCCTTGGGCTGCCAAATTTCCTTAAAAGCTGCCAGAGATCAACCTACTAATGTTATTAAATGCTTTTGGAAGTTGAACTATACACATGTGGCTATAGAAAATGCCAATCAACATGCAGTTTGAACTTTGCCTAGGGTGGAAGTTCTGTGGCAAGAGATAATCAGTGCTCATGGAAAAAAGATACAGTAGATTTAGTCTCGACCTCAAAAAATTCACCATATTGTTGGGAAGAATAAGCACAAAACATACAGCACTCTAGAAACCATAAATCATAAAAATGGTCAAAGCGTGTATGATAAGCATCAAATGGCAGCAGAGAAACATGTCATGAGTTCTGAAATGTGAGAAGTCTAGTTAGAGAGGCCAAGGAAGTCTTCACAGAATAGATGAGGTATCATTTGGGTCCTGAATGGTGGAAGGGATTTGGTAGGTAGAGGAAAATAGAGGGCCCTCTTGGTGAAAGAATAGAGCTGTTTGGAAGATGATAGGCAAGATGTAGAGAGAATGGCAGAGAACTAAGGATTAAGCCACAGGATCTGCCAACTCCAAAGCAGATCCAGTGCTATCTACCTACATGGGATGCTAATCGGCAAAAACAACCTAGTTTTGGTTGCTCTCTGGCCTTAAGTGACCCAGCCATCCCATTACTGGGTATATACCCAAAGGATTATAAATCATGCTGTTACAAAGACACATGCACATGTATGTTTATTGCGGCACTATTCACAATAGCAAAGACTTGGAACGAATCCAAATGTCCATCAATGATAGACTGGATTAAGAAAATGTGGCACATATACACCATGGAATGCTATACAGCCATAAAAAAAGATGAGTTCATGTCCTTTGTAGGGACATGGATGAAGCTCGAAACCATCATTCTGAGCAAACTATTGCAAAGACAGAAAACCAAATACCGCATGTTCTCACTCATAGGTGAGAATTGAATAATGAGATCACTTGGACACAGGGTGGGGAATATCACACATTGGGGCCTGTCGTGGGTTGGGGGCAGGGGGAAGGGATAGCATTAGGAGATATACCTAATGTAAATGAAGAGTTAATGGGTGCAGCAAACCAACAGGGAACATGTATACATATGTAACAAACCTGCACATTGTGCACATGTACCCTAGAACTTAAAGTGTAATAATACTGTGTGAATTAGACTCCATACATCTTTTAATTGAACAACTCTTGCTGGTTTTTATTGTAGATCCTTTCCAACTGTCAAGATACTAGGGTTATTTCTCTGCAATACTCTAGGTACCCATGAATAATAAAGCTTGTGCCTGTACCATGTTCCTTGTCTTGGGATTTGGAAGCAGACTCTTGGATGGGTTGAACTGCTGCCCTTCATACAGGAGTATGATTATTTTGAGATGACTATGTTCAGTCCTCTATTATTCTTCTGGGAAAGAAAATGATCCTGATGTCTTTAAAATAGAGTGGTGGTAAGCATGACAGGACTATTCCATCATCAAGGAAGCAGTATTGATATAAGTTATAATGAATTAAACATTTATCTTACTCCAGGCAAGAGAAAGAAATAAAGGGCATTCAAATAAGAATAGAGGAAGTTAAATTATCCCTGTTTGCAGAAGACATGATTCTATATCTAGAAAACCCCATAGCCTTGATTCAAATGCTCCTTCAGCTGATAAACAACTTCAGCAAAGTTTCAGGGTATAAAATCAATGTGCAAAAATTATTAGCATTCCTATACAACAACAACAGCCGAGCCAAGAACCAAATCAGGAAGGCAATCCCCTTTACAATTGCCACAGAAAGAATAAATTACCTAGGAATACTGCTAACCAGGGATGTGAAAGGTCTCTACAATGAGAATTACAAAATACTGTTCAAAGAAATCAGAGAAGACACAAACAATTGGAAAAACAGCCCATACTCATGGATAGAAAGAATCAATATTATTAAAATGGTCATACTGCCCAAAGCAATCTACAGATTCAATGCTATTCCTATCAAACTACCAACAACATTCTTCACAGAACTAGAAAAGGCTATTTTGAAATTCATATGAAACCAAAAAAAGAGCTCAAACAGTCAAGGCAATCCTAAGCAAAAAGAAAAAAGCTGGAGGCATCACATTACCTGACTTCAAACTATACTACAGAACTGTAGTAACCAAAAGAGCATGGCACAAAAACAGGCACATAGACCGATGGAACAGAATAGAGAGCCCAGAAATAAGGCCTCACACCTACAACCATCTGCTCTTTGACAAAGCTGACAAAAACAAAAAATGGGGAAAAGGCTCCCTATTCAATAGATGGTGCTGAGATAACTGGCTAGCCATATGTGGAAGATTGAAGTTGGGCCCCTTCTTTACACCATATACAAAAATCAACTCATGATGGATTAAGACTTAAATGTAAAACCCCAAACTATAAAAATCCTGGAAGATAACCTAGCCAATACCATCCTGGACATAGGAATGAGCAAAGATTTCATGACAAAGACACCAAAAGCAATAGCAACAAAAGCAAAAAAATTGACAAATAGGATGTAATTAAACTTAAGAGCTTCTGCTCAACAAAAGAAGCTATCAACAGAGTGAACAGATAACCTATGGAATGGGAGAAAATATTTGCCAACTATGCATCTGACAAAGGTCCAATACCTAGCATCTATAAGGAACTTAAACAAATATTCAAGAGAAAAAGAACCCCAGTAAAAAACGGGCAAAGGACATGAACAGACACTTCTCAAAAGAAGACATACATGTGGCTAACAATCATATGAAAAAAAGGTCAATATCACTGATCATTAGAGAAATGCAGATCAAAACCACAATCTCAAACCAGTCACAATGGCTATTACTAAAAAAGTCAAAAAATAACAGATGCTGCTGAGGTTACGGAGAAAAGGGAACACTTATACAGTGTTGGCAGGAGTGTAAATTAGTTCAACCATTGTGAAAAGCAGTATGGCAATTCCTCAAAGAGCTAAAAGCAGAACTACCATATGATTTAGCAATCCCATTACTGGGTATATACCCAGGGGAATATAAATCATTCTACCATAAATGCGAATGTTCATTGCAGCACTATTCACAGTAGCAAAGACATGGAATCAACCTAAATGCCCATAAATGATGGATTGAATAAAGAAAATGTGGTATACATACACGACAGAATACTATGCAACTCTAAAAAAGAATGAGATCATGTCTTCTACAGGAACGTGGATGGAGCTGGAGGCCATTATCCTTAGCAAACTAATTCAGGAACAGAAAACCAAATACAGCATGTTCTCACTTATAAGTAGGAGCTAATGGATGAGAACTCATGAACACAAAGAAGGGAACAACAGACACTGGGATCTACTTGAGGATGGGGGTGGGAGGAGGGAGAGGAGCAGAAAAAATAACTATTAGGTACCAGGCTTAATATCTGGGTGATGAAATAATCTGTACAACAAACTCCCATGACATGAGTGTACCTGCATAAAAAACCTTCACATGTACCCCCAAACCTAAAATAAAAGTTTAAAAAAATTTATTACTCCAGTTACTTTCACTTAGATTTCCTTACTGAGTGGTCACAGGTGTGGGTGAACTACCACAAGGATGAAGAACTAAAGGAAACATCACCTCTTAGAGGCTACAAACTCTCCATTTCCTCCTTGATAAGGGAAATTGCCTCTTCTTTGTCCTCTAATCTTAGGCCATGACGGTGCCATATTTGCTCTGTCATCACAAAGCCTCTCACGTGTGCTTGAGAGATTGCAAGATGCTATTTGCTTCTCTTAGGGGCCAGAGAGCCCCTTTGTCACCTTTATGTTCCTGTAGACTAGACACCCATCTTTAAGATGATTGCTGATTATTCTTCAAGGAAATCCTGGGAGTCTTGCTGAGTTGGTTTATTTTTCAGGTCATTATTAGATTAACTTTATCACAT
>NW_012101965.1:2056175-2080192 GCF_000951045.1 Mandrillus leucophaeus
CTACAGAACTGTAGTAACCAAAAGAGCATGGCACAAAAACAGGCACATAGACCGATGGAACAGAATAGAGAGCCCAGAAATAAGGCCTCACACCTACAACCATCTGCTCTTTGACAAAGCTGACAAAAACAAAAAATGGGGAAAAGGCTCCCTATTCAATAGATGGTGCTGAGATAACTGGCTAGCCATATGTGGAAGATTTAAGTTGGGCCCCTTCTTTACACCATATACAAAAATCAACTCATGATGGATTAAGACTTAAATGTAAAACCCCAAACTATAAAAATCCTGGAAGATAACCTAGCCAATACCATCCTGGACATAGGAATGAGCAAAGATTTCATGACAAAGACACCAAAAGCAATAGCAACAAAAGCAAAAAAATTGACAAATAGGATGTAATTAAACTTAAGAGCTTCTGCTCAACAAAAGAAGCTATCAACAGAGTGAACAGATAACCTATGGAATGGGAGAAAATATTTGCCAACTATGCATCTGACAAAGGTCCAATACCTAGCATCTATAAGGAACTTAAACAAATATTCAAGAGAAAAAGAACCCCAGTAAAAAACGGGCAAAGGACATGAACAGACACTTCTCAAAAGAAGACATACATGTGGCTAACAATCATATGAAAAAAAGGTCAATATCACTGATCATTAGAGAAATGCAGATCAAAACCACAATCTCAAACCAGTCACAATGGCTATTACTAAAAAAGTCAAAAAATAACAGATGCTGCTGAGGTTACGGAGAAAAGGGAACACTTATACAGTGTTGGCAGGAGTGTAAATTAGTTCAACCATTGTGAAAAGCAGTATGGCAATTCCTCAAAGAGCTAAAAGCAGAACTACCATATGATTTAGCAATCCCATTACTGGGTATATACCCAGGGGAATATAAATCATTCTACCATAAATGCGAATGTTCATTGCAGCACTATTCACAGTAGCAAAGACATGGAATCAACCTAAATGCCCATAAATGATGGATTGAATAAAGAAAATGTGGTATACATACACGACAGAATACTATGCAACTCTAAAAAAGAATGAGATCATGTCTTCTACAGGAACGTGGATGGAGCTGGAGGCCATTATCCTTAGCAAACTAATTCAGGAACAGAAAACCAAATACAGCATGTTCTCACTTATAAGTAGGAGCTAATGGATGAGAACTCATGAACACAAAGAAGGGAACAACAGACACTGGGATCTACTTGAGGATGGGGGTGGGAGGAGGGAGAGGAGCAGAAAAAATAACTATTAGGTACCAGGCTTAATATCTGGGTGATGAAATAATCTGTACAACAAACTCCCATGACATGAGTGTACCTGCATAAAAAACCTTCACATGTACCCCCAAACCTAAAATAAAAGTTTAAAAAAATTTGTTACTCCAGTTACTTTCACTTAGATTTCCTTACTGAGTGGTCACAGGTGTGGGTGAACTACCACAAGGATGAAGAACTAAAGGAAACATCACCTCTTAGAGGCTACGAACTCTCCATTTCCTCCTTGATAAGGGAAATTGCCTCTTCTTTGTCCTCTAATCTTAGGCCATGACGGTGCCATATTTGCTCTGTCATCACAAAGCCTCTCACGTGTGCTTGAGAGATTGCAAGATGCTATTTGCTTCTCTTAGGGGCCAGAGAGCCCCTTTGTCACCTTTATGTTCCTGTAGACTAGACACCCATCTTTAAGATGATTGCTGATTATTCTTCAAGGAAATCCTGGGAGTCTTGCTGAGTTGGTTTATTTTTCAGGTCATTATTAGATTAACTTTATCACATTTGCACAGCACCTGCAGACACAGCTATTCACTAATTCCAAAAACTTCACTGAGGTAGCTACACTATAAAGTGTTGAGGAACTGCCACTGTTAGAGATTAATCTGATGTCTCACTTAAGCTAAGGCAGTGGTAAATATTGGATTATATCATTAAAGGCATAATCCATGAGAGTCCATTATTTAATCCATTATTTACCATTGCCTTAGCTTAAGTGAGACATCAGATTACAACAGTGACAGTCCCTTTATACTTAATAGTGTAGCTATCTCATTAGAGTGTTTGGAACTGGTGAATGTATCGGAAGATGGCAAGGTTTTCTCGTTCTTGCTTGGTACTGACTCTTGCCCAACTTCCCTTAGAATAATTGGTCTAAAGTCAGTTTTTATGACGTCTTGACAGATTGTTCCACTGCACTACGGATTTTAAGAAGAAGAATTCAGGAGGCCGAGCAGAGCGCCTGAAGTCAGGAGTTTGAGACCAGCCTGGCCAACATGGCGAAACCCGTCTCTACTAAAAATACAAAAAATAAAAAGAAAAAAAAATAGCTGGGCATGGTGGTGCATGCCTGTAATCCCAGTTACTTGTGAGACTGAGGTAGGAGAACGGCTTGAACCTGGGAGGCAGAGGTTGCAGTGAGCAGAGATTGGGCCACTGTACTCCAGCCTGGGGGACAAGAGTGAAACTCCATCTCAGAAAAAAAAAAGAAAAAAGAAGAAGAATTCAATTTGATGTCCAGGTGAGATGAAAATGTGGCATATTATTTTAACGCTGATGATTGTATCTTTTGATGAAACATACTGAATTAATCACATATGTTATAAGTTATGACTTCCATCCCTTTATTTAAAAAGGAAGCAGCAGTTTCTTCATAACTCACTGATTCACAACCTACTAACTCTTCTAGTGTGATTTTTTCCATAGGTTATTAGAGCTCTTACTTGTAACCATAGTACTTTAAATAAATGGACTTCTAAAATAAAAAGAAATTTTTCACTTCAGTTTTCAATTTATTCTCACTGGGTCTACTTTATTTATGCCTTCTGTATAATTTAAGAGAAACAAAACTGGAGAATGCGTTATCAATTTCAGGCCACTAAGATATCGGTTAGTAAACTATTGTTCAGTTGTTTTAGTAGATTTATTCTAATCATGAAGCATCGGGAATTCTGAGTCAAATCAGCGAGTTCCTATTAAGGCATAGTAAAGGCATATGCAGGGTAAGTGAGACACTGAAGCCACAGTTCCCATCCTTGAGTTGTTACCTGGTTCATGGTATGAAAGCAAGCCTTTAAGACAAGCACTTTCCTGGTCCATTTTGCACCATTGCTCTCAGCTTGTGAAGCATTATCAGCTTATACCCCGCAGGCAGGCCAAAGAGGTAGGTGCAGGCAAGGGCAGTCTATAAAAAGTGGGTTTTGACCATATCATCCAATGTAAAGAACACATGTTAATATTGGATCACATCCCTCACTTCCCCAGAATTTCCAACTGTTTGACTGAATGAATTGAGATCTTCAAGTTTGTTTAGGGGAAAGGAGAGCTGAGGGATGGAATATCCTTTCTTGCCTTTCTTACTTGGAGAACTCCTACTCACTCTCCACCCAAAGGTACCTGCCCCAGGAAAAGTACCTTGACTGCCAAAGAGAGCTGAATTTGGTTTTTTTTTTCCCTTCCCCTAGCACCTGACACACAACTCCAGTACAACACTGACCCCATGACAATATTTGCTTGCTTGTTGAGTTTCCTCCCAGCATGAAATTCTTGTAGGACAGAAACTGTGCCCTGTTTCTTTTTTAAATCCCCAGTCCACAGCATGGTGCCTAACGCTTGGTTATTAGTTAAACGGATGACTAAATGACTGCATGAACACGAGACTGAAGATATATTTGTAAGGATCCTCAGGAAACCAGAATAGGCTCCACTTGATAAATGACCAAGTTCTTAAACCAGGGCCAGGTCATCCTGGAGAAGAACTTTTGGTTCTGGACCAATAGGGCACTAGAAGATGTACCCAAACCAGATCGACCACCTGAGGCAGTCATGAAAGTCTTAGAGGCTCTTGAGTGACCATGAGTAAGGACTGTGTCACACCCCATTCTAGGATATCAACAGCCTAAGGGATCTTTGGCATGCCAACAGTCACTGCTGTCAGTGACGTGGACCCTGGACCTCTACCCACTGGAGACTTTACCTTGTGCATCAAATGTGTTTTCTGATATTCAAATATCCTTTGGAGAATTACCCCAAAACACTCATTGAGCATCTACTGTGGTCCACTACTGTACCTGGATACACAAGAGATACAGGCCCATTGTCATAGAGCCATCCAAATGCGCCATCCAAATCACGGAGGTGCCAAAGGCACCAGTCTTCCAGAATTTTTCAAGAACTTGCTAATAACTTTAATAAATGAGAAAAAAGGAAAACGTCATGATTCGTAGTATATAGTAAATACAGTTTGTCATAGTATGCTGAGATGTTTCTTTCTGATGCACTCTGGCTGACTGTTATGTCACTCATAATCCTCTAACCAACTCTTGAGGCTTCAGTGCTCACAATATTGAATCAGCACTGCTTCTCAGAGAGACGGCTCAGCAGATGGCAAAGACACAACTTAGTCAGATGTCTTCCTTAAAAATTTATAGGAAAAATGGTAACTGTATGTAAGAATCAGATTTTAAACTCCTTTTCATTTAGGTTTCTCCTATGCATGCCTTAAGTTTCGCTAAGCTTTTTGTAAAGCTTCTAGTTGTGTTAACAACGCACACAGATAAAACCATTTTTGTATTAGTAAATTTATGTGGTAACAACTAAAAATAAAAAAAAAAAAATCAAGAAAATAAAAGAAAAACCAGTCAGCAGAGATGCCAGTCTTAGATAAAGATAATTTACTAGACAGCTGGGATCATATTGACTTAAGTGAAGGGAGGATTACAATAAATTAATAGGTTCAAACATCCACCAGAGTAGATTGGGTCTAGTCTGCAGTCTTGCTATTAAATGAGGAATTGAATTTCAGTATTTAGCCTTATTAGAAAATGACCTTAGATTTTTCTCATAAGAGTGAAAGGATGTCTTTAACATTTTTGTTTGTGTGAAAAGAAACCATTCATCTTTATGTCCATTTAGGTATTTTTACAATAGTGCTTGTCTATTCAAGCCTTTTTTTTCTGAACTGTTTATGCTGAAATGGGCATCTGCTCAGTTCACCCAATTCAAAACAAAAATTTGCATAATCTGTATTTGCATAGCAGCAAGTGGGTGGAGTTTAGGCAAGTGCACAGATGAACATAAAAATCAAATATGGGCAGGAGGAAACTCAATTTCATTATAAAAAAACCATGTTTGTTTAAACATAAAAAAAGCTGTGTAAACAATCCAAATGTGTTTACCATAGTTCAGCCTACAAGGCTCCCATTTTGTCCTCATCCTTTTAGCAGCCCTGTTGAATGAACGCAAATAAATGTGTGCTGCTCACAAGAGATTTCAATTAAAAATTTACTCTTGGAAAAGTCTAAGAAATAGGATAGAACAGCCATGAATGGAATGATGTACACAGTCTGGAAGAAAAAAATAAAGATAAAAATTATAAGATGATATAATTAGAGATTTTTTTGAAAATTATTGAAGCAGTCAAATAAATGAAAAATTTAAGAAAAAACAGAAAAAAAACTTTGTATACAGTAAGATGTCAAGAATTTAGAGGTGGAAGCAAGTAAGACTAGGACTGAAAAGACTACGAATGAAACATAGCGTTAACAAGAATAATTTAAGGCAACAACCTTCCTATAACAAAGAAAAGGATCATGAAAGGAACTTTAACTTTAAACAAAGTTTTGGCATAAATAGAGTGTTCACTGTGGTTAGGTCTAAATATGCATATACAAGGACCAAGGAAGTAAAAATCTAACACTAGATGTACAGCTAATACTTTGCAGACCTGAATCTTACCAAGTGTATTGTCATCTGTGGTCAGCAAACAAGACTATAATATTAGGTCTATCATAACACAAACTGTGTATTAATGGAGCCATTAATCACCGTCAAAACTGTATTAGGAGTGAAGATAGCCAAAGAGAGCTTAACTGACAGCAAGTGGCCATAAACCTGTCCAAAAACTAATTTGATTACCATCATACCAGCATCTGTGCCACTTATGAGGGTTCATTTTTTGATGAAATTAAGTAGACAAGTCATTCATGCGTATAATAGACATCTAAATCATGGTAAACATGTTGCTGGCAACAGAAGTAGTTAAAGAAAGTGTGGGATTGTTTTGGTGTCTGGATACAGAAGCAACTCAACGGAAAGCATCTTTTGCACAACAGTTGGGAGCAAAATGCCATCAAAGAAGCTTCGGATAAAGCCAAATGCCAAGTGAGAAATAGATGGATTCAAAGTCAGCTAGTGAGATTCAGGGAGTGTTGGTTGTTTGCAAGAAGAAATGTTTCGCCAGGATAAACTCTCACTCTTTATGGGTCACAAATGTTCCCAGCAAACAATCTGTTTTATTTGGAGACAGTTGGAGCTGCTAGGTTTTAGTCCTCACAGACGGAACTGTGGGATGTCATCATTAATGGCAGCCTAGAGAGAAAGCCTAGAATGTGCATCTTGAATAAGGGAAGGAATGGACTTTGCTATGAAGAATGACCTGGTTCCTCGTTGTTTTTGTTTTTGTTGTTGTTGTTGTTGTTGCTGTTTTCAGCTAGGCATTTTAAAAGAACATGGAATCCCTTATCCAATTTGTGCTTATATAATTTTATCTTAGACACTGGCATTCTATTCTGCGTATTTTAAATGTTCTATTCCTTTAGCGAAAGGCTATCCTTTTCCAAAGATTTCAAATTATTAGAAGATCTATACTACTCATTGACGTGGTATTTAAAAAAATGTATTCCATATTTCCAATATTTAATTTACAGAAAAGAGGATTCATTTTAACATACATTTGATGCATGGAAATACCAGACACATTTGAATATAACAAAGAGCAGTTTAGGCACTGGAAATAAAAATGATCATATAGGTTCATGTACAGAGTCAAAACAGACCATGGTGTTATGAATCTACTTCCTGCTTGCTCAGTGATCTCGTCCTTTGAGACAAAGCCATGTCTCTGTGTACATGTGCATGTCTATTTGCTTGTTTTGCCACACATATGTGTGAAAGCTTTGAAGACAGTAAATAAGCTTGAGGAACAGAAAATGTATCTTTTAATACCAAGTTGGAGAGCACCTCCCCCATGAACATCTCAGGGAAAAAACAGCAGGAGTGACACTTGTCTCCAGCGCCTCCTGAAACATTATCCTGCTAATTCTGAACACCTTGCCTTTGCAGTGAGGGAGCCTCGAGCTGCAGGAAGCTGCCTGCCATCACAAGCTGATGCCTTGTAGGACTCTGCGTCTTACCTGAGTTTGCAGATGGGCCATTTCCCAGGTGGGCCTGGCCAAGCACTCCTCATTAATCACGGCTTAAACCTCTCTCAGTGGGGAGACCTCAGGTTAGACATCATTTGGAAACAAATTGGGTGAAAAATAGCTCTGACAATAAGGAGCCCACACGGAATTCCCCTGTGAGAGCTTCAGCAGTGTGAAAACAGGCTCTTCCAAGACACTAAATGATCTGTCATTTAGTGAATGACATTATAATCCAGTTTTGTGTCATACGCCGCTTTAAGCAATGACTGCCAGCCCCAGCCTTTTGCTGCTGTTGTGTTTCCAACTCTCTAGGCTCACTTAATTTACAAAGAGGGTTTGGATTTAGAACTGAAGAGATGAGCATGTACGTGCACGCGTGTGTATTACGTATAGCAAACACACATATGCATAGGTGCACAACAGCGAACTAAGTGCCTGGCCATATGCTGCCTCACTAAAAATGATACTTGCTTAAATATCCTGGTGGAACCAGAAAAATCACCAGGGTGTAAGCCCTAAACAGAACGATCCTGCGTGATATAAAAAACAAAACAAAGCACAAACCTGGCGTCACGACAACGTGATTTATTTTCTGGGTGAGAAAAACTCATCCACTTTTCTTCAAATGCATTCCAAGCTCAAGAGCCTTGGGATAAATTTACTCTTCCTGAGCTTCTTTTCTTAAAAGTAACTATATTTTTGCCTTAAAGTGACAGATGGCTTTCCCACCACATTGTAGCCATTATTTATACTAACAGATTGCATCTGAATTGACTGTAAACCAATGTATTTGGTCTTTCATTTTTTATAATTCTCATCTTAGGATTATCTGCTGGGACAAATTAGAAGACAAATGCTCACCTATGTGCTCTTGGCACCAGGATTCCATTTGTAGTACTTACCAGGGCACAAACCTGGGTCACTCCAGTGTCCCAAGTAAGTCCAGGAAGGTGGTATCGCTTCTTTTAGAAAGGGGCAGGGTCATATGACCTGGAAAAGGCCATGATGGCTTTGTCTGAGGACCCAGTTTGTTATGGTCCAGAGACTCTTAGGCCACCCATCATATATGCATGTTTCTTAGTTTATGCACAACCAGCCCATTTCTTTGACCTACAGGTTTCAACAGAGTGGGACAGTTTTTGACCTTCTGCTGTGGGCTCTCGGGAAGATTTTTCTGAGTTTAACTCTTGAGGGGAGCCAGGCCCTGGGGGTTTAGAGGTTCCCTCCATTTTCTTATCACCTTTACCTTCAGAGAACACGTGTGGAGGATAATTCCTGTTTACCCCTTTGAAGAGGGCCTAGCATAATAGACTTTAGTAATTTGGAATTTAAAAATTATAGCAATCTTTATTTGATTTGAGTGTCAGAGTATACATTGACAACACCAGCAACTGACTGCCCTCTGCCAGTTTTTGCACTCTGTAAGTCCTTTGGAATTTACAGATAGCCCAGGGGAAAAGGAGAGTTTAAAACCTCAGTTGACTGAGGTAAATCTGTTACCCAGCAGAAATCTAGGCTCACAGTAAAAATTAAATTGAATTGTAAAAACTACGGTTATATCCTTGCATACTGAAACTTGTGGAATGAGGTTTATATTTACTACAAGAGCAACTTTGGGCTGTGGGGAGGGCGGAATACTTCCATTCCATGCTAAGCTATGAGGTCCACTGTGGGAAAGAAACAGACATTTATTGAACAGCTGTTATGTGTTAGACACTGTTCTAGATATTATAGTCATTTTCTTCTTTCATTTGTACAATATCACCATGAAGTCAGTGCTATTTCTCCTTGTTTTACCAATGAGGAAACTGAAGAAGCTTAAGCAACCTGCCTAGGGTTTTATTCATTCATTCTTTTGTTAGTTTGTCCACAAGTATTGATCCAGAGCCTGCTCCCTGTTGGGTGGTTTTACCAAGCACTGGGGATAGAGAGGTGGACAAAGCTGACCAAGGCTCTGACCCCAGATAACATATTATAAAGGCAGAACCCAGACAAGGCAGCTTATACATAAACATACATACGAAGTCATTTCAGAAAAGCAAATGCTGTGAAGAGAGTGTAGAAAGCTAACGAGATTGCCGGGAAGGGGTTGAAGGGGACCAGATGCTTTACATAAGTTGTTAGAGAAGGCCTCCCTGAGTGATATCAGAATGGTGAGGAAGAAGCAACCGTGTGACAATCTTGGGGCATAGTGTCCCAAGCAGAGGGAAGAGCAGATGCAAAGGTTGTGGGTAGCACAAGTGCAGCATGTTAAGTGAACTAAGGAAGACCAACATGACTGAAGCACCCTGAGTGATGCACAGTGTGATGCAACATGAGGTCAGACGTTAAAAATATCTTACAGTCAACCGGGCGCGGTGGCTCACACCTGTAGTCCCACCACTTTGGGAGACCAAGGCAGGTGGATCACAAGGTCGGGAGATTGAGACCATCCTGGCTAACGCAGTGAAACTCTGTCTCTACTGAAAATACAAAAAATTAGCTGGGCATGGTGGCGGGCACCTGTAGTTCCAGCTACTCGGGAGGCTGAGGTAGGAGAATTGTTTGAACCCAGGAGGCAGAGGTTGCAGTGATCTGAGATTGTGCCACTGCACTCCAGCCTGGGCGAAAGAGACTCCGTCTCCAAAAAAAAAAAAAAAAAAAAAAATCTTACAGTCACCTTCACTGGCAGAACCTAGGGAAATAGGTCATATTTTTTAATAACATTAAATAATAGCCAAAACTCATATTTGGTGAATTTTCTCTTAATGGAAAAGGGGATGTCTTAGTTTCCCATTACTAACTTCACAAATTATTATTCACTTTTACAAACAATTGACAGAGCTATGCATTACTCTTTCTAGATTTCTGGAATCTGAAATTCTTTTAAAAATTTAATATTATAAGCTTGCCCACGGAAGTTTAACAAGAAAGTATAGATAATTATTTGTGAAATGGCCTCTTCTGGTAATGCCTGAACTCTGTGCTCCTCGGCCACCTCATTCCCTTCCGTTTATTTACTTTCCCCTCCATTATTTACTTTCACAAATAATAATTAGATGAATTCTCTTATTCCAGTTGCCTTTTAAGGTCGGGGGAACTAAGAAAAGACTAGAATTAAGCAAACCAGTTTTGCTGTATTTAGGTTTAGTAATAGACTTAAAGGGAAAGAAGGTTATGAACACTGGTTGCAATCAGAATTTGTAAAAATAATTGCTTTTGTCTGTTACTGTCCGCAGCAGCATGGAGAGGTTGCTTTCTCCATTTAAGCCACTTCTCGAGAGCATAGCTTCCTTTTACTTCTGATTTTCTCCAAAGACAAAAAGAGGACACAGTGTGGAACAAACGAGAGTCCATAAAGTTGTACAAGTCTGGGCAAGCCATCAAGGATGAACTGGAACCAGAATTTGAAGTGAAGAGACTTATGGGTTGTTGCATCGTTCCAAGTTAAATTTCCAAAGGAATGACATTGAATATAGAGAGATTTTAAATAAGAGAACTATGCATTATTCTTTGTGGACTCTTAGGCTCTGAAAATCTTTTTTAAAATTTAATATTATAAACTTGTCCATGGAATTTCACAAGGAATTGTAGATCAACAGGACTCTGGTCTCTACAAGTTTGCTGAAAGCTGAATTGAAATCTAAAAATGTACACATCAACCAAAATCTGATCTTTCTTTAAAGAAAATTCCCATTGACTTTATTGTATATCACCAGTGAGTGCGAATTCACCATGCCACAATGCTGGGATCGCTTGTCATCTCACACCATGAAGTGGTGGAGCACTCTTGTGGGGCAGGGAAAAAAAGACAAAAAAACAAGAAATTTTGGCCAGACGCAGTGACTCACGCCTGTAATCCCAACACTTTGGGAGGCAGAGGCGGGTGTATTGCTTGAACTTAGGAGTTCGAGACCAGCCTGGGCAACATGGTGAAACCCCGTCTCTA
Source organism: Mandrillus leucophaeus (assembly GCF_000951045.1). Lineage (NCBI taxonomy): Eukaryota > Metazoa > Chordata > Mammalia > Primates > Cercopithecidae > Mandrillus > Mandrillus leucophaeus. The sequence continues at coordinate 2,067,313 of NW_012101965.1, forward strand.
CCAAAAATACAAAAATTAGTCGGGCGTGGTGGCACACACCTGTACTCCCAGCTACTTGGGAGGCTGAGGTGAGAGGATTGCTGGAGCCTGGGAAGTCAAGGCTGCAGTGACTTATGATCCCACCATTCACTGCACTCCAGTCTGGGTGACAGAACAAGACCTTGTCTCTAAAAAAAAAAAAAAAAGAAAAGGAATTTTACCTCTGTGAAGAATGGAGCCATAGATATCCTTTAACTGGGTCTGGATTTTAAAATGGAAATTGTTGAGATAATGACTACAACTTATGCTCACTTGAGTCTGGTCTTCTTCATCATCCCCTGAATCCTGAACTTGTTCTGAATTCCAGAATTAGAGGAAAATACTGTTACACCATCGACTCTTTAAAAAGTAGAATGGAAGAAGGGCTGCAGAGAATTGCAAACCATCTGCTGGGAATGTCCCTCTGAAGGCATGAATACTGCTGGGAGAATGTAGCCAGGCCTCACAGATGCTGTGGATCATGAAAAGAGGAAAAGTCAAGCCAGAGCCCAAGAGGGATGATGTCAAGCTAAAACTAGGTGGCTTAATTTATTTTTTAAAAATATACGGACTGAGCATTTGCTATGGCCTCTGGCAATACGAGAAGGATGCAAACGATCTTCACCCTCGAGAAACTTCAAGTCAAGAACAGACAACAAAAGCCAGCCAGACTAGGCTCAGGATAATAACATGGGTCAGGTGGTTTAGTGGACTGACACTGGCTGATGTTTGCTCCTTCACCTCAGTTCTAAAGACTCATCAGTTGTGTCTGCTAGTTTCTCTATTGGTTTTAATTTATAAGAGTAACAGTGCTGGTGAGACTGATGTATATTGGGGCACACTCCCAGCAAGCCAATATTGGCACTTCGATCATGTCCTCATGCACTGCACAGCTCAGTTATTCATAGGCACAATTAATTGTCATAGTGTTGGACAGTTTGTTCCAGGAATAGAAATCTTTAAGCACCTCTGTTTAAAGTTGTACTAATCACCAATTAATGTATTCTTGAAAGTGACACATGATTTAGAATAAAATTTTAAAATATGTAGAAGTTCCTAAATACCATTTTTTCTTGAATTTCGAGGGAAAAAAATCCCTTCTTAAGTAGAACACATAACAATAATTCCCTGTAAAACATTTTTTTAATTTTTTTTTAAACAGAGACAGGGTCTCACTATGTTGCCCAGGCTGGTCTCGAACTCCTGGACTCAAGCGATCTGCTCACCTCTGCCTCCCAAAGTACTGGAATTACAGGCATGAACCACTCTGCCTGGCTCTAAAACTTTTGTTTAGTTTGCAGGACTTATCTTTGGCCTCAGAGCTTAAGTTAGCTCTGCACGAGGTGGTTTTGAAACTGACACTTCTCTGACTTTTAATCGTCTCTTTGATCCAAAGGTGGTCAATGTTTTTCCAATGTCACTCTGTCCCCTACCTCTGATGGTCTGAAAAGCAAAATGTAGAAGTTAAGCAGGTCTGGTCTGTGAGGAAATGTAACAATTATCTTTTTCTAATTCATGTTCTTTATAAGTGGCTTGCAAATTTATCTGCTTATATGGGTGACTGATATCCTTGGACTTATTCTCCAGGAATTATCTTACTACTGGTCCAGTAGAGATCTGTGGGAATGGGGAATGTGGAGTCCTAGAGAAGGGGAACTTCTGTGGTCCTGGAGCTAGGAATGCTGCCCTAGAAGGACAAGTACAGGAAGGTCTACAATGGCAAGGAAGAGTTCTGGTGATACCTAGAGGTGATGCTGAGGGTCAAAAACACAAAAACAAAATAACAAATGTGTCTTCATTTGAAAATGACAACCCCCAGGAGAAAAGCCAGGAGCTGAGAATTGAGACGGATGGAAAGAACAAGAGTGAAAGCAAAGCAAATGATCCCATCCAGCTGCTGTGAAACCAGCTGTCCATCACATGGGATGAGGCAGGGAATGAGTGTTTCCGGCATAGCCATATCCTTATCACGGACTTAAAGATGCACCTGAAATTTAAATGTCTAAAACAGGATTAAACAGAATATAACAGCTTCAAGCAGAAATTATTTCAATCTCTAAAACAAATCTTCAAAAATAACCTAAAAACTATTATAAAAATTATTTCTTTTATTCAAGTCCTTAGTTTGTACATTTATTTGCACATCAAACCTTTTCTTTAAATAAACTAGATACTGGAAATATCAGCAAGGCCTGATTAATCACAGTCTCTATGACAGTCCTTCCTCCCTCTCCAGTGGTATCCAGTCTCCTGAAGTTGGGGAATGCCCTTCCTTGGGTGTTTTCATACTTTTACTACGTCCATCAAAGTGTGGATTTTCTCTTTACTACATAATTATGCATCCATAAATAATACACAACCTTCTCTTTTGTAACCTTCATATGAACTATAGTTTTCTTTACCTAGTATTATGCAACTTGCTCTATTCACTCAACATATCTTTGAATGACACACATAGATCTAGTTCATTTTTTTTTTCTTTTTTAGACAGAATTTTCACTCTTGTTGCCCAGGCTGGAGTGCAATGGTGCAGTCTTGGCTCACTGCAACCTCTGTCTCCCGGGTTTAAGCAATTCTCTTTCCTCTGCCTCCCAAGTAGCTGGGATTACATGCACGTACCACCACACCTGGCTAATTTTTTTTTGTATTTAGTAGAGATGGGATTTCACCATGTTGGCCAGGCTGATCTCAAACTCCTGACCTCAAGTGATCTACTCACCTTGGCCTACCAAAGTGCTAGGATTACAGGCATGAGCCACCATGCCCAGCCGTAGTTTGTTCACTTTTAACTGCTCTGTATTATTATACTGGATTACCAACCATAATTTATTTCTTCATTCTTTTATGCTGATGGAAATTCATGTTGCTTCTGATATTTTGTTGCTATCTTAAGATTCTGGTTTTGAGACAAGAAGTAAACTCATTAAGAAGTCCCTCTCTTCAAACAAGTAGCTTCTAAAGATTTGGGGATCCTGACCTTGAAGAAAGGTATGTTGCTAAATGAAACATTTATGTTTTTTAATGCCTTTTCACCCTGATCAAATATGTTTAAGCCAGGGTCCCTACTCAATACAAACCTTGTAACCTCATGAAATAAGCGATCTATACATGCTTACTTGAACACTGAATAATTGCATGAATGAATGAATGAATTGCTTACAAGTAAGTCATTGCCTTGGTGTAACTTTTTCTGTCTCCAAAGTAACTATAGTTCATGGAGTGATAACCCTCATGACAGCTATCATTGTTGAACTACTACCACATGCCCAGAAGAGATGCATATTCAATCAGCTTATTACCATATTTTCATCACCTTCTCATTTCACAGAGGTGGAAACTGAGATTCAGAGTGTTTAAGTGATCTCCTAGAGACACACAGCAATAAGTAAAAGAGTCAAAACTCTTTCCTGTTACTATTTCAGGCCTCCTCTAGAAGAAGTCACACTGGTTGCTCTTTTGGTTAAGAATTCCATAATTCTATAAGCAGAAGCCACCTACAGACAAGCACCAGCACTGGCTTCCCCTTGGCATACAGTGAAAATGTAGCCTGAGTTAATGCATCTTTTTGAAAAATCACTTTAATGTAGGCTGTCATGATAGAACATCAGAAGGTAGGAGAGAACAGGCTTTCAAGAAAAACACAAAGTACATGATGTCTTTGGGATTTTGCATTTGAAATGGAAATTCTCAGGTTTCATTGAATAGTCAGTTCATTATGGAACCTACAGGAGGCATATCTTGTACTGTTAACTATAGAGGAGCTTATGGGGGCAAATAAAATTTCATGGAGCAAGAAGTCTATGCTTTCAGAAGCAGCACATTTAATAGTTGAGCTAGGGAGGGTGATATGTTGGTTATCTAACAGTTTCTATGTGAAAACTGAAGACTTTTACCTAAAGAGGACAAATTCTGGACCCAAGTATGTAGTGAATGAATCACAAGAGATTTGCCAGAAAGTCAAACTGGGAAGACTAAAACACATTTTGTGCCTCTAATCCCCACACATTGGGAGGCCAAGGTGGGTGAATCACTTGAGCCAGGGATTTTGAGACCAGCCTGGTCAACATGCAGAAACCTGGTCTCTACAAAAAATACAAAAATTAGCTGGGCATGATGGCACGTGCCTGTGGTCCCAGCCACTTGGGAGGCTGAGATGGGAAGATTGCTTGAGCCTGGGAGATTGAGGCTGCAGTGAGTTGTGATCAGGCCACTGCACTCCAGCCTGGGTGACAGAGGAAGCTCCTATAGCAAAAAATATATATATTTTTTGCTATTTGTAGTAGCTTCTGTGGGACACAAATAAATTGCAAAATCCATGATTAGAAAGCCTATACTTGGATGTTCTATTCCTTACCTACACAGAAACCTATATCTTACTAGAGGACATAAATATTAGTATAGTAATGCCATTTCTAAGGATCCCTACCTATATATTCTTCCTGTGATGTGTGTCTCTTCTTCTAGAAGTTGAAGAAAAAACAAAATATCAAATATACTCTAAGGGTATAAAGGAATTTCTTCGTACTTGCATCCAGCTAAATGATACCCAGACAAGTTGAATGTTAAAATCATTCAGTTTCTCCAAAAGAGCACGATCAAATCCCAATTTTACATTTCACAATTCTGATAGAAATACTGATTTTACAAAACACTCCCCGTCCCACATACACACACAGAGAAGTAGTAAATGATTGTTAACGGTAAAAGAAGTTGTAATGCAACAGTAAGCATTACACACTGAAATCCTGATCATCAATGTTATTATACTAATAATTCCAATCACATCCCAAACACTTACTGTATGCCAGACTTAGTACTAAACACTTTACATGCATTATGTCATTTGATACACGATTTGGCTTTATGTAGTAAGAACTAATGTTATGCCATGGAAACTGAGGCTCAGAGTGCCTCGTGTAGGAATTCCTCCCCAATAATGCATTTTCCATGAGGAAGACACAGCATAGCAGAGGCAGGATTCAAACCACAGCAGTCTGTCTAGAATTCCTTGCTCTTAGTCATTGAGTGGGAGACATTACATTACAGTCTTAGGGATGTTCATACAGGGCTCCAAGTATTTCTGACAGCACAGATATGCACAGAATTCTGTCACCATGGTGGCCATAATCACTTAGTGGCAAATATGGCAATTGATGACTTAGGCTTCTCCTTGCTGGAGACAGTCTCACCTAGGAAAATGCAACTGTATATTAACAGAAGATCTGTGAAGCTAGGAATGTATTTGTTTGGATCCCATGAATCCATTTTACCTCATTCCCTAGACCTTATGAAAACCAACTCAATGCTTTCTCTCCAGAGGATTGGCTAAGGGATCAAACCTAGTAGGAGAGAAGAGGAATCCCAGTGTTCTGAATGGTGTCTCCCTAAGGGAGAGATACCAAAGAAAAGCTCCACTTCTTATCACTTAATAAAGAAAAATAAAGGAATCCCTGCAATAGAAAACAACCTCACACAACAATCCAAACCAACAGTTTGCCCAGACTGGGTTATTCTCTGAAAAAGTTGTCAGAATCTCAGGAAGAATAAAGATTCCAAAGAGGCAATCAGCCAACATAAATTAACAGAGCTTACATGGCAGGCTGCCTTTGGATTTCTAGTCATGAACTGAGGGGCTGGGAAAGCAGGATGGATCCAGCGATCATCCCATCTCAATATGTTTGCACCTTGATACCAGTCCCTGGAGGACACAGGGCTGCCGCCAGCCTTACTCATCACACAGAATTAGTGGGTATGTGAGTGCTGTGGCATAGCAGCTCCGCACAGCAGTCACCGAGCAAGAAGATTTATTGCTCTATTTGACAGTCTGTTATTCACTAACTGAGCATGACACATCTGGGATTTAGAATCATCAACTTGACATCTAACAGGAGAACAAACCTTTGGGAGAGGACCGAGTGCGGGGAGACAGCAGGGGAAAGAGGCAGTTTGCAGAATAGATCTTCCACTTCCCTGCTGACCCCGATTATGGGTCCAGGCTGGAGGTCATCGCCAGATGGAAGGGAAGAGGCAGAGGCGCAGAGGGTCTTGGCCTGGAGGGATATAAAAAGCTGTAGATTCAGAGCAAGAAAAGGCACTTTGGGCCCTTACAGGGGATGCACATCTTTCCTGGTCACATTGGGCAGGCCTTTGTTCTTCTTGTCTTATAGGAATACATATTCCACGAGGAACACACAACAGCATCCCTCCATGTCTCCCTCCCTTTGCATTGAAGCAGAGCCTTACTGCTAGAGGAGAATAAGCATTACTGCTTGAAGCCACTCTTTCAGTGATCAGACCCCAGCTGGCAAGATGGCCCCTCATCCCCTTTTCCATGCCCTGGCCCTGCCCCACCAGCTGGGTGGGCTAGGGTTGGGCCTATGCACCTCTTTATCCTCTGCATAGCCCCCTTGCATTAAAACAGGGGTAGAGACAAAACCTTTTCTTGCCCAACATAAAGCTAAGGTTCTGTCCACAGAATTACTGCAGGCTCCACCTTTGCCATGAAAAAGAGAGTGGGCTCACTAATGATCAGAAAGATAATTTATTTAATCTTCATGTATCCACTGGGAGCCATGGCTCAGAGGCCCATGAATAAAAATGGCAAGTTTGCTCAGAGCATTCAAGGCAGTTCAGACAATTTGTTTAGCCTGCTGCTAAGTGCTCCAAGGACTTATACTATCCCTGCTGAAAATAGCATGCATCTGCGTGCACGTGCACAAACACACACACTCATTAAACCATCTAATCTCTATGCTTACATTCTAGCAAGTAAATACAAGATGGCATAAAAGTGTTAATGCCTAACGTCTGCCTATTTTGGTTCTCATTTGTTACTCCCTTATAATATGTGTATTCCCCCTCCATTTGTATGCTCTGTTTCTCTGTGTTTCTTTCTGTTTCTCCTCTTCACACCTCTTTTGCCTTCTCCACCTAACCCCTCCCTGGATTTCCCCTTCTGTCTCAGCAAGTCGAGGAGATAAATAAGACAGTGAAACCACAAACGGGGACTCTGATTCACACTTCCTCCTCATCTCTACTGCAAAACCCTGTAAAGAAATAGCACTAGCAATGAAGAAGAAGTGAATTCTCTCATCAGGGAGAATTGTTCCATTTTACTCTAAACATTTCTTAAAATTTTACCTTGCAGCTCCAGCTCAAAGGACAAACATTTTTAAGGTTGAAGACAAATCTGAGCCTCCATTTTTTTTTTTTTTTTTTTTTTGAGACAGGGTCTCACTCTGTTGCCCAGGCTGGAGTGCAGTGGCACAGTCTTGGCTCCCTACATCTTCAATCTCCCAGACTCAAGCGATCCTCCCACCTCAACCTCCTGATTAGCTGGGAACCACAGGCATTAGCCATACCTGGCTAATTTTTTAAATTTTTGTAGAGATGGGATCTCACCACGTTGCCCAAGGTGGTCTTGAACTCCTGGACTCAGGCAATCCTTCTGCCTTGGTGTCCCAACATGCTGGGATTACAGGCGTGAGCCACCACGCCTGGCCTGACCCTCTTTTTTGCTGATTTGCTGATTTGTTAGAAGTATTGGAAAGATTACAAGCATATTAATTAGTATATAAACTCTCAGATATTATACACAGTACTGATGAGGAAGGTTTAAAACAATTTAAGCAAAGTTAGAACAAAAAAAGCTGAAGTGGGGAAAAAATCCAAGAGTTTTTCAACCAGGAGCCAAGAGTACATGACAATGAGACAATTGCCAGAAGAAAAATACTTTAAAAACCCACTTGGAATAAGTCATGCATCAATACTGAAAAACACAGAGACCTAGACATTCCTGACATTAGAAAATCTCTCATGTACCTCCCTTTCCTCTCCTGGGATTGAGCTTTTATAATGATATGGATACCCTGAGTGTGATACTTACAAGACTGTCATCACTGGTAATTATATTTCCTCTATTAATTACACCCCATTCAATACCTTTTATGTCAGGGCGATTGTAAAGGAGGAAAACCAAGGAGTTTCTGCTTAACATGCTATGCATTCGTAGGAGTGCTGGCAAGGGATCACTAAATGAGGGCAGTGACCCATCCAGTGCAAGTCTTCTGGGTTAGGTTCTTATGAAGGTGGCATGTAGTAAGTGCTCCTCCTCCCTGCTGGGATATAGGTCACCATGGGTCAGGGTCCTGGACCAGGCTTGGCGCCTTTAGGGTCAGGTTAGCATGGGTGCTCAGCGGCATTTCAGGTCATGATTTAGAGCAGCAGTCCCTATCGTTTTGGCACCAGGGATCAGGGACCAGTGTCATGGAAGACAATTTTTCCATGGACCAGGGTGAGGGGAATGGTTTCAGGATGATCCAAGCACATTACATTTATTGTGCATTTCATTTCCATTATTATTGCATTGTAATACATAATGAAATGACTATACAACTTACTATAATCTAGAATCAGTGGGAGCCATGAGCTTGTTTTCTTGAAACTAGACAGTCCCATCTGGGGGTGATGGGAGACAGTGACAGACCATCAAGTATTAGATTCTCATAAAAAGCCTGCAACCTAGATCCCTCGCATTTGCAGTTCACAATAGGGTTCGTGCTCCTATGATAATCTAATGCCTCCACTGATCTGACAGGGGCGGAGCTCAGACAGTAATGTGAGCAATGGGGAGTGGCTGTAAATACAGATGAAGCTTCTCTTGCTCACTCGCTGCTCACCTCCCCCTGTGCAGTCTGTTAGGAATCCCGCTGCACAGCAGGGGGTAACAGTGGCTGTGGCCCAGGGGGTTAGAGACCCCTGGTTTAGAGCTCAAAGCCTACCATCAGGCAATTCCATGTTGGCAAGATTCCAGGCAGGCAGGAACTACAAGAACCACCACAGCTTTGGCAGGAACCCTTAAGTCTCCTGAATCAGAGAGGCTTTTATCCTCACTGGTTAGTCTTCCCATTTGGACCAAACATCTGACTCTGAGTCTCATAAAGTTTTGCAAATTATGCAATCCTGTGTCTCCTGAGAATTAGGATATTTCTCTAAATACTCAGAAGTGCCACCCAAGGAACCAACCTTCTATTCCTCGGAGCAGTGCCTACAGTGGAGTAGCTCAGACCTGCTTGGCCTCATCCTCCCACAGAGCATGCTCCCTTTACAAAAGAACATAGAGGAGTCTGGCCTGGGACTATCAGTCTACCTGGTGGCTTTTTGTGTGGGCCTGCCCTCCATGAGATGGATTTTACATCCTTCATTCCTTCTGTCCTAGCCAAACTCCCCATCCTTGGTTAACTCTATGTTTATTTTTGTGCAAACACTGCCATAACAAAATACCACAGACTGGTGGTTTAAACAACAGAAATTTATTTTCACACTGATATGATTTGGCTGTGTCCCCACCCAAATCTCATCTTGAATTGTAGCTCCCACAATTCCCATGTGTTGTGGGAGGGACCCGGTGGGATGTAATTGAATCATGGGGGCGGGTCTTTCCTGTGCCGTTCTCATGACAGTGAATAAGTCTCAAGAGATCTGATGGTTTTATAAAGTGGAGTTTCCTTGCACAAGCTCTCTTCTCTTGTTTGCCACCATGTGAGACGTGCCTTTTGTTGTGAGGCCTCCTCAGCCATGTGGAACTGTGAGTCCATTAAACCTCTTTTTCTTTCTTATAAATTACCCAGTCTTGGGTATGTCTTTATCAGCAACATGAAAACAGACTGATACACTTACAAATCTGGATGCTAAAAGTCCAAGATCAAGACATCAACAGGTTTTGTTTGTTCTGAAGACAGCCCTTGACTTGCAGACGGCCACCTTCTCACTATGTCCTCCCTCACGTGGTCATCCCTCTGTCTGTGTCTTACTCGACCCTTAATGAATGCATTTTAACTTAATCATCTTCTTATGGCCTGATCTCCGAATATACGAGAGGTACTGGGGAGTTAGGGCATCAAAATACGGATTTTGGAGGACACAGTTCAGCCCATAACATCATGCCTACTCACTTGGACCAACTGCACTGCTGCCTCTACTATGCCAGCTGGACGGAGCTCTGAGGCTCTTCCTCAAGAACCTGCAACTGGAAGTGTAAACTCTGCTGCTTCAGGTCACTGTTCCCTTATTTTCATGCAAAAATTCTTTCTCTTTCGCATATCTTTTCAGCTGGTTGGACCACTGGTGTCCTGGCTATTTTCACATATTCTTCAGGACTTTGGCTTGTTTTTATCACCCAGGGTCAGTTCAACTTACACGTGTGCAGCCCATTTAAAATCAGTTTCCCAATTCCTCTTCTCCTCAACTGCGAGGACTTAATCTCCCCTTCCTTCACAGCTCACTTCTTGAATAAAGATTCTATCTGTGCTGTTCCCACAAACTTCCCTCCCATTCAGCCCTCAACACAAAACAACCTGGCATATGCTCCTTCACTACCACCCCAGTAAAACTACTCTTGCAAATAAAATCTCCACAAACCTCCATCTTTCTGAATTATGAGCATTTTAGAGTTAAAGAAGTCCCATGACTGGCCCAACCCTAGTCACTTGCTCATCCCTGGACCACGACTCTAAATTGTGTCCACCCTGACCCACAGTCTCTCCCTTCTTCTTTTAGAGACCTGGATCTCTTCTGGTCATGTGGCTTTCATGAGAGCTGCCAATTTGGGCAGACACAATTGATAGTTTGGAAGGATACATTAGAGTTTAACAAGCAAAGAAGGCAGGAAAGAAAGGGAGGTTGTTATAAGAGAAATCACAAAATAATAGCACTACTACTAATAATCCTAATCATTATTATTTTTGCCAACACATAAGGTATTTATTCTGGGTCAGGCATTTTTCTAAGTTTTTAGATTCATTTATTTAATCCTTCCATAGGAGATAGGTGCTGTTATCTTTCCCATTATGATTTTTTAAAAAGCCAAGGCACAGAGAGGTAAAGAATGTTTTCTAACATTCCCCAGCTAGTACAAGGCAAGGCTAGGAATTGGACCAGACAGATTGACTCCACACTGATTCTTGTAATCATCACACTACACAGCCTATTATTACTTGTGTATCCCGAGTCAGCAGGAGTCCCAAGGTAGTGCCTGCATAGTAATAACATAAGATGTATAGTGAGAAGAGATCACCCTGGGCCTTGTCCATGAGACTTTTCCAGGTCAACCAGCCCTCATCAGCTACTTCAGCCTCCTCTCAGAGGGACATAGGGATCTTTTCAATGCCCTCAGTGGGGCTGTCTCAGGCTCTGTCTATCCAGAAATAGCTTCTCTACCTTCCTGTTATAGCACCGTGGCAATGTGGAGGGACTCTGCTATGCTTACCAGCTTGGGTTCTTCTGATTTCAGAAATGGAGGCTCAGTTTACCTTCACGATGGTACTTGACTTGTCCAGAGCTGAGTTCAAGGCATTATATGAAGGATGTTCACATTGGTCTCAATCTTGTTTTACCACTCTGCTTCTCTCTCTCCTCCAGCCCTGAGGATCTTCATCTCTTCTACCAACAGAAGACTCATAATCACATCATTTACATTTGTCTGATCCATTATTGATGGAAAAAATTTAAGTACTGGCTCTTTATGGCCTTGGTTTTTGTGTCTCCAAATCCTTTTCTCTCTTTTTTTTGCCTCTGCTATGAGTTTCAAAAGTTCATACTGAAACTCAAAAGCTGATAGTTGGCCAGGTGCAGTGGCTCACACCTATAATCCCAACATTTGGGGAGGCTAAGGCAGGAAGATTGCTTGCGACCAGGAGTTCAAGACCAGCCTGGGCAAAATAGCAAGACCTCATTGCTACAAAAAATAAAAATAAACAAAACAAAAATTAAACAAATTAGCCTGGTGTGGTGGCATGCACCTGTGGTCCCAGCTACTCAGAAGGCTGAGGCAGGATAATCACTTGAGCCCAGGAATTTGAGGCTGTGGTAAACTATGATCACATCACTGCACTCCAGTGTGAGCAACAGAGTAAAATGGTGTCTACAAAAAAAAAAAAAAAAAAGAGAGAGAGAGAGCTGAATCTACTTTCTCTCTCCATTTTGGCACGATATTTCCCTAAGAGAAGTAAGAAAGAAACATCCTCAGTGCTGATAGGTGCTGGAGAGGGGAGGGCAAGATTAGTAAGAAAATTCTGAGGATATCAACAGATCAATATTTCAAAATTTATTTTTAATTATAGATGCATCATTTTACCCATGCTGTATATTATGTCCACTAACTAACGGGAGGACAAGTGCTTCCAGACTTGCACATCAAGGAGGCAGCATTCAAAATCATTTGTCTCTGAAACTACAATCTATTTTCTTTCTACAAGTGGATTTATGCCAATGATCACAAAAGATACCTGAGGCTCTGGCTTCTGCCCAGCGACTTAGCTAAAAACTTTATGTTAATAAATAAATGTTCATACATTTTTCTTCTTCCCAAAAGATCGGAAGTATCTCATAAATAATTACAAAATATGTTAGAAAAAATTAATGAGGGGTTGGGCACGGTGGTTCATGCCTGTAATCCCAGCACTTTGGGAGGCTGAGGTGGGCGGATCAGCGGAGGTCAAGAGTTCGAGACCAGCATGGCTAGCATGGTGAAACCCCATCTCTACTAAAAATACAAAATATTAGTCAGGCGTGGTGGCACACGCCTGTAATCCCAGCTACTCAGGAGACTGAGGTAGGAGAATTGCTTGAACACGGGAAGCGGAGGTTACAGTGAGCCAAGATCGTGCCATTGTAGTACAGCCTGGGCAACAAGAACAAAACTCCGAAAAAAAGAAAGAAGGAAGAAGGAAAGAAAGACAGAAAGAGAGAGAGAGAAAGAAAGAGAAAGAAAAGAAGAAGGGAAGGAAGGAAGGGAGGAAGGAAGGCAGGAAGGAAGGAAGGAAGGAAGGAAGGAAGGAAGGAAGGAAGGAAGGAAGGAAGGAAG
>NW_012101965.1:2080242-2146036 GCF_000951045.1 Mandrillus leucophaeus
GGAAGGAAGGGAGGAAGGAAGGCAGGAAGGAAGGAAGGAAGGAAGGAAGGAAGGAAGGAAGGAAGGAAGGAAGGAAGGAAGGAAGGAGAAAAGAAAAAAGAAAAGAAACAAAATGAAAAAAAAAATGAATCAACTAGGTTCAGTGTCTCATGCCTGTAATTCCAGTGCTTTGGGAGGCTATGGCAGGAGGATCACTTGAGGAGACCAGGAGTTCAAGACCAGCCTGGACAACGTAACAAGACCCTATCTCTACAAAAACACTAAAAAATTAGCTGGGCTGTTGGCATGCACCTGTAGTCCTAGATATTCAGGAAGCTGAGGAAGGAGGATCATTTGAGTCTAGGAGTTGCAGGTTTCAATGAGCTATGATTACACCACTGCACTCCATCCTGGGTGACAGAATGACACCCTGTCTCAAAAAAAATTTAATGGATTTATAAATCAAGGAAAAAGGAAAGAAGCTGTTCCTTGGTTGAGTTGTAGAAGTGCTATCACATGCAAGTTTCTCAAAGATAGGAGGGGAGATGAGACATCCTGGTGACGCTTCAGTGAGATCTCAAGGACGGCATGAATGGCTGCTTCACCATCTGGATTTGGTCAATATTGTGTGTGTTGGAGAAGGGGAGATTCAGGCTTGGATAACTGGATGCAACTCCATAAGAAGTAGAGCAGGCACTCCGAATGGGGGGAGTATGCTGAGGACCCAGACCAAAAGGATGCCCTTTGGAAGCTTTTTGAGTCAAAACATAGCCTTTCAGAAGTCAAGCATTCTCTGTGGTTTTGCATAGCTGTGCAAGAAAGAAATGAGCCATCTTAGGAAGCAATTTCTCCCCCAGGCTAACTGCTCTGTGTTCCATCCACCCCGATTCGCTACTGCAATGCTCTTACAACAAAGGAACTGGTTGTGGGATGACAGGACCCGAGGCAAGTGAGGAAGACACTCTGATGGAGCAGGAGACCATAACTTCAGGCTTTGCAAATGACACAAATTTTATAGACAGATAGATCCTGGGGCAGGGCCTATCTGATTTATGTTAAAAAAAAATCAGAAGATTCTTAATTACACATAAAGTTAGTGGTAGAGAGGGGTAAAAATATTGAAGCTATTCTATCTGGGATAGACATTTGCTTGTCATCCTGAACATTCATGTCATGTAACCACAAAGTTCATCTGGAAGGAAAACAAGTTCTACCTGACTCAGTGGGGTGTCAAGCACTAGGGAGCATGAGTGCAGGTTCCTCCAAGACCTGAGGGGATGTTCAGAAAGTCCCATGTTGTGTAGCTGTGGCTCAATTTGTCCCCAAATCAAGTGAAAGGGAAATGAGCTTGTGCTGGGATGGTCTGTGACGGCTTGACTAGAGTGTCGTTTTTCTTCCAAAGACAGCATAGTTGTTTTATTTCTGTGGTTTGATGGAAATTTTTAAAAAATGTATGTGACACATACTAATCAAAACAAGATTTTTAAAAATATAATATAATATTAAAAAGAAAAAAGAAGAAATACATGCAGCCAACAATCATATGAAAAAAAGCTCAATATCACTGACCATTAGAGAAATGCATATCAAAGCCACCATGAGATACTATATCACACCAGTCAGAAAGGCTATTACTAAGAAATCAAAAAAGTACAGATGCTGGTGAGATTGCAGAGAAAAAGGAACACTACACACTGCTGGTTGGAGTGTAAATTAGTTCAACCATTGTGGAAGACAGGGTGGTGATCCCTCAAAGACCTAAAACCAGAAATATCATTTGACCAAGCAATCTCATTACTGAGTATATAACCAAAGGAATATACATTGTTCTGTCATAAGGACACATGCATGTGTATGTTCATTACAGCACTATTCACACTAGCAAAGACATGGAATCAAGATAAATGCCCATCAATGGTAGACTGCATAAAGAAATATGGTACATATACACCATGGAATACTCTGCAGCCATTAAAAAGAATGAGATCATGTCTTTTGCGGGAACGTGGATGGAGTTGGAGGCCATTATCTTTACAAAACTAATGCAGGAACAGAAAATCAGATGCTGTGTGTTCTCACTTGTAAGAGGGAGCTAAATGATGAGAACACATGGATACATAGAGGGGAACAACACACACTGGGGCCTATCAGAGGACAGAGGGTGGGAAGAGGAAGAGGATCGGAAAAACTAGCTAGTGGATGTTAGGCTTAATGCCTGGATGACAAAATAATCGGTACAACAACCCCCCATGACACAAGTTTACCTATACAACAAATCCACACATGTAACCCTGAACTTAAAAGTTAAATTTAGAAACAACTAGGGTTTTAAAAAATGACTAATATTGAATAATATTTAAGTGTATGCGTGTCTAGTTTTTTCTATGATTGTGTAATTATTTACTTACTCATTTTTGCACATGCCATTTTAACATGTTGTTTTTCTTGTTTAACATTTTACAAGGATGTTTCTATGTCATTTGAGCTTCTCCAGAAACATTTTACTGACTGCATGGTATTTCACTACGTACATGTGCCATAATTGTTTTTTCAAAACTTGTCCCCCAGTCCCTGGCAATCACCATTCTACTCTCTATTGCTATGGGTTTGATTGTTTTCGATTCCTCATATATGTGGGAGCATGCAGTATTTTTTCTTCTGTTTTTGGCTTATTTCACTTAGCATAATGTCCTCCACGTTAATTTATTTTGTTACAAATGGTAGAATCTCCTTCTTTTTTTAAGGCTGAATAATCTTTTTTGGATGTATATCCCATATTTTTTTCATCCATTCATCAGTCGAGGGACATATAGGTTGCTCCCATGTCATGACTATTGCAAACAATGATGCAATTAAATGAGAGTGCAGATATCTCTTCAAGATTCTGATTTTATTTCCTTTGGCTATATACCCAGAAGTGAGATTGCTGGGTCATAAAGTAGTTCTATATTTTATGTTTTGGGAAATCTCAATACTATTCTCCATAGTGGCTGCACCAATTTACCTTCTTACCAGTAGTGTACAAGAGTTCCATTTTCTTCACATTCTTGCCAACGTTTATATTTTAAAGAATACATATATACATATGTGTAAGAATACATATATACATATATGTATTCTTGGTACTCTTGTGAAGATCAGTTGATGGAGTATGCATGGATTTATTTCTGGGCTCTTTATTCTGTTATGTATGTATAAATACATGTAATAGCCATCCTAACAGGTATGAGGTGATATCTCATTGTGGTTTTGATTTGCATTTCCCTGATAATTAGTAATGGTAAACATCTTTTCATATACCTGCTGGCCATCTGTATGTTTTCTTTAAAAGCATATCTATCCAGTTCCTTTGACCATTTTTAATTGAATTATTTATTGTGGTTTTGTTGCTATCAAGTTGTACAAATTCCTTATATTTTTTGAATATTAACCCTTTTTCAGATATCTGGTGTGCAAATATTTTCCTTCATTTTGTGAATTTGTTGTTTTCATTTGTTGTTTCTTTTGCTTTGCGGAAGCTTTTTAGTTGATGTAATCCCATTTGCCTATTTTTGCTTTTGTTTTCTGTGTTTTTGCTGTCATAGCTAAAACATCATTATCAAGGCCAATGTCAACAAGCTTTTTCTTTATGCTTTCTTCTGGGAGCTTTACAGTTTCAAGTCTTACATTTAAGTCTTTAATACATTTTTATTGATTTTCATATATGGTGTAAGATAAGAGTCCAATTTTACTCTTCTGCATGTGGATATGCAGTTTTCTCAATACCATTTATTGAAGAGATTTTTCTTTCCCCATTGTGTATTCTTGGTCCCCTCAGGAAGATCAGTTGACAGTGTATGCATGGGTTTATTTCTGGGCTCTCTATTCTGTTCTATTGGTCTATATGTCTATTTTATATAGTACCATACTGTTTTTATTACTGTAATTTTATAGTATATTTTTAAAATCAGGAAATGTTTTTGTCCAGTTTTTTTCTTCTTGCTCAAAATTGCTTTGACTATTTAGGGACTTTTGTGATTCCAGCCATAATTTATTTAATCATAAAAGTGTTTATTTTTTTCACTTTACAAATAATATCATGATGAATATCTCTTTCACATACATTTTCTGAACTTATGATTAGCTTAAATTAGATTTTTTAGAGTAGAATAAGTGACCAAATGAAATGAACCATACACAGTGTTTGAGATTCAAATTCTCATAGTGTACTCTAGATTAGAAGGATGAACCAATCTAATCACAACTGCTAATAAGTTGCTTTTACAAAACTGATCTCCCTGGCCAAAAATCAGAGTTTTCTTCTATTGAGGTAAAGTAATAGAATTGGACAGTGTGTGGGTTTAGCAAGTACATGGGTTTAGTGCACTGGTATTATAAGATAATACCATTGTTTGTATCTATACATATGGAAGTCCTCCATATATACAGAATATAGCAGAGACTATAAAACCAGGAAGGCAAAAAAGCCTGCTCACGTACCTTTGCTCCCTGACCAATATAGACCTCTACAGTGACTGGGCTTTCTCTCTGTCTTTACTTTTAATTTTATATACATTCCACATATTATAGTTAACAAGTATCTTCAAATTCTCCAGCCTCCACTGAATGGATCCCTTTAATATGACTCACTTTTTTCTTAAACTACAGAACTTGTTCCATTGTTTCTTTTATATTTGTTTCTGTTCTTCCTTACAATGCATACCAGGTAGAGTTTCTGGATCCATTCTCCAAGTATCTCAGTATTTCTCTCTTATAATTCATTCCTTTATCTTTTTATAGAGTATTCAGGAAGAATCCTTTATCTCAATGTTGACTCACTAGTTCTTCAACTATTTTCATTGTGCTCTTTAGTCCTTCTGTTGGCTGTCAATTTCAACAATCAAATATTTCATTTCCCAAATATCTAGCTTATAGTTTTGTTTTTGTTTTGTTGTCATTGTTTTAAATTTTGTTAATGTGTACTAAATATTCTCACATTAACTTTGGGGTTGAAATTCTACTTATTCTAATATCTTGTTTGGTTTGCCTTACTCTTTACTGAGTGTGATGCCTCTCTCACCTGGTGTAAGTTTTATTCAAGTACTTGGTGAGTCTTGGTTAAATAACCATCTTTGCATTTAGGAGTTTTTCATGAGCAGTCAGACTTCTTGGTAAGGGGGTTTCTTACCCATCTTGATTTTTACCAGTCACTTTGGGGCGCTACCCTGTCTCACTCCTCCAGCTCAGGGAGCCACAATCACTGATGGCACTTACAGAAAGTTTCTCTCCTGCTTGCTGCTTGAAACAAGCAAGGAGGAAAAAAGAGGCCAGTGTTAAATTCAGTTCAGTCTAAAGCTGTCTTTTTATATATTTTAGAGGTTTACCAAATATAGTGAACTGTAACCTAGCTGAATGTGTAAACAAACTGTAACCTACTCTTGTGATAATCATTGTGTTTCGGTCAATCAAAGGCAGCCAACTGTTCAAACTGGGTTCAAGTAAGGCAAGTGCTGAGCTGTAACCAACTCGGCTGTTTCCATATCTCCCTTCCATTTTCTGTACATAACTTTTCTTTTTCTGTCTATAAGTCTTCTTGCACCATGTGACTGTGTTGGAACCTCTCTGAATCTGTTCAGGTTTGGGAGCTATCCAATTCACAAATCATTATTTTCTCAATTAAATTATGTTAAATTTAATTTGTCTAAAGTTTTTCTTTTAGCAGATGGTATCAGAAGTGGGATCCAAAGTAGAGCTTCCAGTGACCCCAAGGAGCACAAGGTGACCAGGCGAGAGTGTTCATTGCTTTCTTGTAGCAACTGGGGATTGTTGGTAAGTTCTCTCCCAGATTCCAAAGGTCTACTGATTTGTGTTTTGAGCTATTGCACAAATTTTGAATCCAAAATGGGTTTGGAAGTGATGACAGAAACTGGACTGGGTCCAGGGTTGAATTGGATCTGATAATTAACTGTCTTGGATTCATTAGAGGCATCAGATGTCTGACTGGATCAGGCAGAAACTGGTAGTAAATGGCAATACTGCAGGGGATACAAGCTGCAGCTTTCAAATATTTGCAGAGATTTTTGTGTTCTACCCATCTTGTTTCTTTTTGTCGCATGCCCAGTTAGGGAAAAATCATTGGCTAGTTGATCAAGGGGATCTGAGAGCCAAAGCCAGACTCAAGGTAAAAATGGGATCCTTAATTTCTGAAGACCTGAGTACTCTGCCTTCCAGTTTATACATGCATAAATATTAGGCCCCAGAAGCAGCAAACACTCACAAAAATGATAAAATCTCACTAAAGGTAATTTAAAATTACAATGAAACATTCAAGTGAACAACACTGCCCTTTAAGAAGGGCATTTGGAAATGAGGCCTCCTGAATTAGTAACAGCCAGGGATGCCTCTTGATTTGCAGACGCTTCTAAAAAGATTTCAATAATTTTATTGCTTTTTTACTTTAAAGACTGTTTATAAAAGGCAAATAAAAAGCTTGAATGACTAATTGATAAGAAAAAATAAATCTGCTAACCTTTTAGCTTAGTTACTATCCCATCTCAAAGGTAAAAAGAAAGCTCTTCTAGATAAAGTGATTCTAAAAGGTAGGCCCTAAGGTAAAGTAGGCTTGCTTCTTTTTCAGATCTAACCATGCTGAGTCAAGGCATACAGAATGCTTTTTTGTCCTGTTCCTTAATAGGATTCATCCCAAACTCAACAATTTCAGCTAATTTAAAAAGATCACCTATTGAACTAAAATATGCCTTTCTGGCATTTGACTGGTGTATTAGTCCATTTTTATGCTGCTGATAAAGACATGCCCAAGACTAGGAAGAAAAACAGTCTTAATGGACTCACAGTTCCATGTGGCTGGGGAGGCCTCACAATCATGGCGGAAGGCGAAAGGCACTTCTTCTTACATGGCGGCAGCAAAAGAAAAGAGTGACAGCCAAGTGAAAGAAGTTTCCCCTTATAAAACCATCAGATCTCGTGAGATTTATTCACTACCAGTGAGAACAGTATGGGGGAAACCACCCCATGATTCAATTATCTCCCAACGGGATCTCCACCCCATGATTCAATTATCTCCCACAACACAAGGGAATTATGGGAGCTACAGTTCAAGATGAGATTTGGGTAGAGACACAGTCAAACCACATCAACTGACTATCTTAAAATCCTTTTGTAAAAGAAATTTATATCTATAAAGGAAATCTGTATTTGTAAGTATGACTGCGTACATTAGAAATGCTTACCATTGTTCTAAAATTTGCATAACAAGTCATATCTTTGTTTAAAATGCTTTCCTGGCCATCTTGTCTGAACTGAACTTTTACTTACACCATTTTTTCCTTGATTTGAGCAAATTGTGCAATATTTTGGACTAAAGTCTTAAGTTCTGTGCTTTTCAAATATAAGTATTCTTATTTCACCTAACAGTTTTCCCTCTAGAAATGCAAATTTGTTGCCTAGTTAACAATTGCTTAGGGCAATGAAACAGGTAATTAGAAGACTGATAGTCTGAATGCAGAAAGGAAAAACTATTTAAAAGCTGGCCAACAGGAATCCTTTACTGAAGCTGTAAGATCTGCTTCTGTCCATTTGTATGTCTATATGTGTATATGATAATATTTGATAAATACAACTAGTTTTTAAGTTGTTGGTAACATAGGAATGACTTGAAAATTGTCAGTTAAATATAATTCAATACTTGCTTGAATTGACTGCGAGCTTATGTTTTTGGTTCTGAGCCTCTAGATTCAGGGGTCCGGATAGGTTGCTATGGTGAGACCGAGCCCAGTAGCTACAAGGTAAAATCAAGCCCAATATGGCCCCTTCTTCCCTGCCTTAGCTTTGCCTCTTGGCTATTCTGGGAGGGATTGGATCCTCCAGGCATCCTCTTCACAGCTCTGTCTTCTGCCCTGAGCTCTCCTGCAGTGTACATTCACGACTTACACCCTGTCTTTCATAGTCCTCCTGGATGCCATTTGGCTACTTGAGACCCAGGACAACTGGAGACCATTAGGGAGGGAACCTGTCTCATAGCTTCAAAATTGTTTTCAGCAATTTAAAATCTTTAAATTCATGTTAAATTAAGTAATACACAATCATAAAATGTCTGAGTCATTTGTAAATTAAAATATGGAAATATTAATTATTAAACATGAGTTTAAGTTATATAACTTGACATGTCATTTTTATATAGTATAGAAAAGCTAAATGTATTTAGGCCTTTTAATAAATGATAATTTAAGAAACATCTTTCTAAAAATTTATAAATGGTTTTTATCTGCAAATACTGATATAAAACAAAATTTAGTTCAGGGACTCTACAGAATTTCTGATCCACCTCGGACATCACTTCTTGTTTCTCAGATTTGTTAAAAAAATTTTTTTTAATCTGTTATTTTTAGGGTTTTAGGAAGGAAAGAATGTCTGGAGCTTGTGCTTAGTTTATGATTTTGATCCAATCACAAATGATATTTATCGAATAATTTGACAAAATCTAGTGTCTCTAAAAGTTTTTCCAAAAACAGTACATCGCCATTAAGATAATAGTCCCATAAACTAGCTAATGCAGGTGGGTCTGACCCTCATTGTATGAAAGGAAAATTGGAGGTTCAGAGTGATGACTGCTGTAATGGTAATAATACTGACCAGGCTTTATCCTGTACCTTACAGATGACCCTCACGATAATCCTTTTAAGCATGTGTTATTAGTTACAAAATTGAGACGACAGAGACTCAGAGGATGGGTAACTTGCCTGTGGTTACAGAGGGTAAATGGCACAGCAGCAGTGTCTCAAATTGGTCTCTTCTGGCTCCAGATCTGTGGCCTCCACCCCAAACAGTTGCTTCCTACACAAAGTAACATGGCCAAACTCTGGGCTGCCCACTCAAAGCTCACCAGTTCCTTGCTTCGGAGACTCAGTGGATATCCACAGCAGAAGACAATCAGATGCTTTGCATAAATCCTTCTCTAAATACATGTCTTCCAGGCAGGTGGCTGTATTTGCATTGACTCCCTCTCTCCCTTCCAATTAACATCTAGGAGGCGTCAAGCTTTAAATCTTCCTCTTGTTTTTAATCTCCTCTAGCCACACTTAGGAGAGATATGATCCCACCAGCTTAGCCCCAATTGTGAATAAGCACAAAACCTTTTCCCAGCTTTTGTACTCATCACTGCAAACTGCTAGGCTTATTGAAAAGGAGAGTGTTTTGTGTTTCGTTTCTGAATTCAGTTCACCCATAGGCCTGTGAATGTGGCACCACAGTAATAGCGTCGTTCTGCACAGTCAGTGTGTCCATCTCCGTCCTCCCCATTCCTTTTTGATGGTGCTGGATTACATCATACTTTTTTGTGTGGATGTCATAACTTACAGTGCTGCTACTAACAAGGTTACATGAAAAAAGCTAAGGCTTGCAGTGAAAATTTATATTGATGTTTCTCCCTACATGATAGTGGTTTTTTCAGTTTTAGCTGGTGCTACAGTTTGGATGTGGTTTGTCCCTGCCAAAACTTAGCCGAAATTGAATTTCCAGTGTGGTAGTATTGGGAGATGGAGCCTAGTGAGAGGTGTTTGAGTCACAGGGGAGGATCCTTCATGAATATGTGAATACCTTCCTGGTGGAGTGAGTGAGTTTTGGCTCCCTCATTCCAGGAATGAATTTGTTCTCAAGAGAGTAGGTTGTTTGAAAGAATCTGGCTTCCTCAGTTTCCCTCTCTTGCTTCCTCTCTCTTTGCACACGCCTGCTCCCCCAGCCCTCTGCCCTCTGCTGTGAGTGGAAGCAGCACGAAGCCCTCACCAGATGCAGCTGCACAATCTTGGATTTTTTAGCCACCAGATGTGAGTCAAATAAACCTATTTTCTTTCTCAATTCCCCAGCCTTAGGTCTTTTGTTACAGCAATACAAAATGGACTAAGACAGTCGGCCATTGGAACAGAGCTTTAAAACACAGAGATGCCTGGTTTCATTCTGTTATACCTGGAATTGTGTCCCTCCCCCCAAATTCCTATGTTGAAGCCCTACCCCTCAAGGTGCCTGTATTTGGAGATAGGGTCTTAAGGAGGTAATACATTTAAATGAAGTCATAAGGGTGGGGCCTTGATCCAATAAGACTAGGGTCCTTATAAAAAGAGAGCCACCAGAGCTTGTTCTCTATTGCTGTCTGTGTGAGTGCAGAGAAGGGTCTGTGTGAGGACACAGTGAGACGATGGCTGTCTACAAGCTAAGGAGATAGGCCTCACCAGAAACCAGACCTAACGGTACATTTGATCCTGGATTTCTAGTCTCTGAAACTATGAGAAGATACATTTTTGTGTTTGAGCAACCCAATCTGTAGTATTTTGTTCTGGCAGCATGAGTAGACTAATACACATCCTCTCTGATGTATTAATAATTCTTTTGGGGTTTGGTCTGTGCATTGAGATTTCTAAAAAGTTTCATAGGTGACTCTACTGTACAACCAAGGCTTCTAGAATATGTCAGGGCCTTAGGTGGTGAACAAAAATATAGTTCCTACTCTTTTGGAAAAAACAACTTATTAAATAAGTTTAGATAGCTGAAATAGATGAGATGGATAGAAGGAAAGAAAGGTAGATAAATAGATAGATAGATACATACATACATACATACATACATACATACATACATAGATGGGAGTTTTTGTGGTAAATGTTGTAAAGAGAAAGAACAGGATGCTATGAGATAAAATCATAGGAATGTTGACAATTTACTTCAAATCAGGCAATACGGAAGCGTCTTTGAGGAGCTGATATTTCAGCAAAGAAAAATAAGAAAAATAAGACAAGAGCAAATCTGAGAGGAGAAAGGAAGAGGATTCCAGGTGTCAGATATCCCAGTAGTCATATTTTGACTTACAGAGGAATATGCTGTTTAGGAAAAACATTGAATAAGAGACTCAATAATATCTTTACCTTGTCTTCATGAAATAAATGTATTTAGAGAAGTATTCTTTGCCTATGAAACTCCACTTGTATTAAATCTCTGACTTATTATACATTTTAATTACCTATGATATTAGGAGTAATAGTTTCTTGAGGAGGTGAGGCAGCCACGATAGAATTCTAAAAATAGATAGGTCCTCAGATACATGTGTAATTTAACTTATTTTTAGATGGACTTAACTGAAACTCTTCTCTATTGATATTATGTTTTATTTTTACTTTCCAAAAAGATATATATCATCATCCCTAGATAATCCATTCTAGAAAGTCACAATCCTGTCTCCATACAGGACTCTAATCTTTGTGATCATTTCTCTAATAAAGAAACTAAGGCACAAGTAGATTAAGAAACTAGTCCAAGGGTGGCAAATAGAAGGTCATCCTATACGGCAGCTTGATTACATAGTGGTGATTCCTCGGAGTATTATTGAGATGGATTCTGAGTTGTAGCCAGCTACAAAATGTCAGGATTGATTATGATGCCTGTCATGAATGTGGGAGGGAGTACATGTATTCCATGCTTTTTATTTCTAAATTCACCCACTATTACTTAATTTCATTCAGGAGCTCAACTGAGATTCATTTACCACTGTCTTAAGTGCTCTTTTCTTAACTAGAGCTGTTTGTTCTCTAAAAAGGAAAAAAAATCCCCACAAAACCACTATACTGCTGTGTTAATGTCAGGATCATACACACATGCGGATGGGCACATAGGCCAATCCATAGTGAAAGTGTTATTTGTGTTTTCACTTTAGAAAAAGGAAGCACTGATTCTCTTTAAAGGATTAATTTATTTCTAAATGGTGAGTTGTTGACTCCTCTTAAGAAACATCTGCATAAAATGGCAGACTAGTAATACTACCAGAAGTATCAGAAACTTGTATGATCATCCTACATTTAAAAATATAATACCTATGTGTCCTGCTTCATCAGAATATTAGTTAGACTTGTATGTAATAAGGCCATATATGTGATTGCCATGTAACACTATAAAAATACTTCTTACACATTCTGGCCTGTATCAAATTTACTAATATTATCTGAGCTTTAGTTCTAATTTTCTTTTACATCAATGTGGGCTGAAGGCATGAGGAGCACTGAGACGCTCAACATGGAAATTCCAGGGACTTTCATTGATACAGATTTTAGCCATGGTTTGACCTCACCAAAAGAGTTCACACAATTACTACTTATCTTAGAATCCCGGTAATGGGGTTATCATTCTTTATTATTTATTTATTTATTTGTCATATGACTAGGCTGTACAACATTGATTTTACCTCACAAAAAGGTAATATAAACAAACAAACAAACAAAAAATCACTGTAAACCGTATTGCAGTATTTTTAAAGCAAATAGGAAAAGAGGAGGTGGGCCATCCTTAACAGTGAAATACACAATTTTGTTACATTACATTAAAAGTAGTTGCATAATTTTGGTGCCTAAGTCCTTTCAAATGCCTTCACCACCTACTTTCACATTTGTGGAAAACATCTAGTGTTATGACAACTTTTCATTGGTATTTTATGAACTCACTTCTGAGCCTTGCTCCCAAAATCCAGGACAGTGATACCCTGACGTGGGCAGGGACAGCAACCCCATGGCACTCCCGCAGAGGAAATCGTTCTCTGGAACTTTTTAAAATACCTTCATTTACCTTTCCCATCCAGAAAAGACAGAAGATGGACTTGCAGATGGGGTAAAGAACAGCTCGCTGTCCCCCAGGCAGGAAAGGGAAGAACCATTTGCACAGAACAGCATCTGGAGGCCCTGCCCTCCAAGGAACAACGCTTCCAGGGGGAAGCCAGCTTTCCACATTCATTGCTGTTTCCTAAGGAAGGACAGAAAGCAAACAAGGGAGGAGAGAAAAGGAGCGGGGGACTCCCTTTGTATCTGTGTCCAATATGGTTTCTTTTGATTTTTCATCCTCCATAGTCAAGGGCTCCCCAGGGGTTCTCATCTGTTACTAGGCTGGCTGTACCTGCCTGCCTGTGTGAAAGTTGCTCAGCTGCTGCCCGGGATGAGGCGAGCACATCACATCTATCTCCCTGGCATCTACTGAGCTCTGGGCCGCAAAGATCAAGCCCCACACGGAGCACAAAGGCAGGTCTGTATAGAAAGAGACGACCTTCTTTATTGTCCAAGGCTCTTTGTGTGACGCTGGGGTCAGCACTCCCTCCGCATTCCTGACTAGACCATGGGAGAGAAGAGGTTCGAGGCTAAGTACAGTAAACAATCCCTGGACCCTCATGTGGGTAAAAATGTAGGATTATTAGTGGGACCCCCCATTTCCCCACCCCTTATGTCTCAATATAAAACCCAGCACATCAGTAGAACTGACATTTTTTGAGACCTGTTTTTCTGTTCTGAGGCCAGATAGAACATTGGAAATTGTGATTGAGGGAATGAATGACAGACATTTAGAGTTTGTTTCAGATTTAAGCCAGCATCCACCAACCTCAGAAAACAAGACATTAAGTATCCTATCATCTTGTTCGGCCTTGTTTTTATTATCATCATCATTTAAAAATCAATTTTTTAAAAAAGCATGATGATTATTGGCTGAAGCTCAGAAAGGAGATGCACAGAGGAGAAAGGACTTTCCTGTTCTGACAAAATCCTGGTCAATAACAAGGAAGAAGTCAGAACAATTTAATACCAGATAAGGAACCTTTAAAATTTTATGATGCCATTTTTATTTAATAAAAGAAAGGAAAACATTTCAATCAAAAGCATGTACTAAGCAATGAGTAATTAGATCCAGGTATGAAACTCACTCTTAAACCTCTCACAATGGGTGGAAAAAAACCACAGATTCACATAATCAAACATTTCTGGGAAATGCTGGATAAAATACAGAGTTGATCAATGCAGTTCTTTATTGTCACATTGATCTAGATCTTTATTAAGATATTTAAATCTTTATCAGGTATTTAATGCATAGTGACACTTCAAAAATAGAATATAGAATATAACAATTTCATTTTCATACCTTTTTTAACCATGTAACATTACATAGGATTCAGATTTTTTTGGAACAACTTTGAGAAACTATGTGCTATATATGACAAGTATTTTAAATAATAAAGTAATTTTATAATGCTAAAATAAATAAATAAATCTTTCACAATGCCTTATGTACCCTTTTGGATAAAATTTTAGTCAACACAAAGAATATGGTCTACTGGATCCTGATTTTTGATCTTATCATGCTTGTGGGCAAGGATTTTTCTTTTTTCTTCAAAATGTTGTTTTATGGTTTAAAGAGCGAAATTTCCTATAATGAGAACCTTTTTCCAAAACCCATGTGATGCATACTTCCTGAAAAGTATTTGCCATTGCAGAGTTAAAAATGATAAAATATTGCTTCAGTCTGCTTTGTGTACAACATAGCATATGCTACTGATTCATTTGCACTTTTCTCCTTCAATTAAAACATTGCAAATTTCAATTTCAGAAAAACATTTATCAATCACTATGTCCTACTCTACATCTTGATCACCAGTATCAGAGGCCTATCTTTTCTCCTTGTGCCGTATCTTTCATAAGTACATTTCCAATATTTGCTTTCCTATTTCTATTTCCTGTCTTCCTGATTCCCCTCTCAGTGTTTTTCTGAGAAGATTTGGAAAATGGGAAATCTTAAAAAAAAAAGGCGCTGCTGTTCCATTCGTTCCGCCCTGCCCCCATAAAAAGCTAATATTTTCAGGTTGACTGAAAGTTTAACTTTGTTATTTTTTTTATTTTTCAAGAAAATCTAGCGTGACATGGCACGTGTTAGTGCCCTCTTACTTAACAAATTACAAGTTTTTTTGACCTAAGTTAAAAGCTGTGCAAATCTCCCGTGTCTGTGTTTTCATTGTGTATGGATTTTCCTGGTCCAGCTGCAGACCCGGACATCGTGGTAGAACTCTGGAATTTAACCTCTGTCTTTCTGCCTAGAGCTCCTCTTTGTCCCTCAAAACTTCAGAGAAGGCACCATCCCCCAAGAATGTTGTATTTGTGATGGTGAAACTTTCCTGCTAGTCATCAAAAAGCAGAGATGACTTGACAGGAAGTAAACCACGTTCATGCAGGAACCACATCAAAGAGGCCATCATTATCCTTTTTTTTAAATAGCCAATCTTTTTTAGTAGTTAAAAGACTAATCAGGGTTTTCAAGATTCTAAGCAATTTCTTCAAGATTGGAAGAATCAAAATGACTGCCAAAGACACAAAAACTTGTTCTCTCGTTGTTGGGAGGATATTTTTAAATGGTATATAGAGTTCTTTTCCCAATTTTAGTATACTGTAGAATAGACTATAACATGAGTGTTCCATGCTGGTGTGATTTCTGGCCTGTGGTAGTGATGGCCCCAGGCAAAGACCATCTTCTGGGAAAAAATTATGTGGAATAAGGCATTTAAAAAATGGATCAAAGAGGTCTTGAGGGAGCCTCTTCTCGTCTATTACTAAACACACCAATGCTTTCTTTCCTCTGCAGACTGGCCTGGACCGACCCAAGCTTTTGCACCGGGTAATGAAGGTTGAACTGGTCATGCCTGGGGATAGGCCCTTTCAGCCAAGCCCCTCTCCCCTGCTAATGTGCCATTTCATTTTCAAAAGGGAGAGATATTCTAGTGCTATAAATCTCTTCTCTTTCTTCGCCAGCTTGCAGCCCCTGCCCTTATGTGGGGACTACCTCTCGGAAGTTATTCACATTGGGTGGGAGAGGTCAGCCTGACGCACAGTTCCTGGCAGGTGGTCCAACATGGAAGCCCAGGGCCATGCAGAGCTTCGGCCCAAGGTGCTTTAAAGGCTCTCTCTGGAAAATAATAGTCCAGCGTCTTTGTCTGCATCTCCAGGGCTGTCTATGACAGGCTTTGCTTCATGACAGATTGCTGTCCAGACACTGACCCCGTTGTATCTCCAATCGGCCTGCCTTCCAATCCCAGTGTAGAGCAACTTGACATCCCTCCAGAAAATCAGCTCTTTGCTCTTTTTACTCTCAAAGGAAAAAAGAAATAGAACACTCATTGTTGGAGATAACTTCTGAGAGGGTCCTTTAGGAACGTCCACCGAGAAAGGAGAAGGAAAACAGTGGGCAATATTTGAATATTTGAATATGGGCAGCCATGGATAATGCCACTGGTCATTCTTATGTTTTCTCCACACATTACTTAGATTCCGTCTCACTCTGCCTTACCTTTCAATTTCCTGCCCAGTCTATCAAATTAGTGTATTATCCTTCTTTTCTTTCAAAACGCTTTTTCCTTCTGATTCCTCTGGTTTTGCCTTGATTTCATTTCTTTGTTTTCCTTCCTTTATTTTCCTTTTTACTCATCTCTATACAAGACTTTATGTTAACTTTGTAGTGGATAAAAACATAAGCAAAGTTGATGACTCTTTCCTTTGCCCCATTTCAGCTCTTCATAAAGTATAACACCTATTGTATTCAGTGACCATATTTGGTGATGTTTGACGTCTTTATTTCTAAAGCACTAACATAGTACCTGGCAGTATTTGAAACTTCACTGATATTTGTCGAGTGAGAGAAAGAGGGCTTTCACAAAAAATGCAATGTAATTTCTCATTAGCTCATTCAATTCTCTAGAGTAGGATTTCTTAACCTCAGCACTATTGACATTTGGGGCCAATTTTTCATTCTTGTGGGGGCCATCCTATGCATCACAACTTCTTAGGATGTCTAGAAGCCACATCCCTGGCTTCTACCCACTAGATGCCACTAGCAATCTCCCCCTCAACTGTGACAATCAAAAATCTCTCCAGACATTGCCAAATGTTTCGTAGGATGAAGAAATCACCCCCATTTAAGAACCATTGTTCTAAATCAAAGTTGCCCAATAGAACATTCTGAAATGATGGATGTGTTCTATCTCTAATGTCTGATAGCCACTAACTACTGAGCACTTCAGATGTGACTAGTTCCAATTAATATATGTTTTAAGTATAAAATACACACCAGATTTTGATTACTTAGTCCAAAAAGGAACATAAAATATCATATTAATAGTTTTTAATGTTGATTACATGTTGAAATAATAATTTGAATATGCTGAGTTAAATAAATTATTTAAATAAATTTTATGGTTATTTTTACTGCTTTTGGCCACTAGAAATTTATAATTACATCAAGTGGCTTGCATTTTGTAGCTCACATTATATTTCAATTAGAAAGCACTGCTCTAGACAGGCATTGCTTGGTGTTGGTTTTACTTTCCCAATTTATCTTTTTATTTATGTTCTTCTCACCTGTTCCCCTATAATGCCACTGTGAGTATTTTCTGCACTAAGTTATTTTTGTGCAGTTCCCTATCTAGTTTATTATCTGTATGATCTTGAGTATCTCCCTCTCTGACCCTTATTTCCTTCAAATGTAAAATCAGTGAATTATACTCAATGATTTTTAAAAATCTCCTATGAGTCCAAAACCTTAAGTTGAATCAGCTATGTTTAATCAAACATAGCTGCTCAACACAGGCGCTCTGAGGAGGATAAGCCAGGCATCCCTCAGAAAGGCAACTACAGGTTCCAGCACAAGAGCTTTGTAATCAGACCTGGCTGGCCTTAGTTCACCCAGTGAACTCTAGCATGTCCAAGAGGATGCGGGCTTGGGGGATGCTAATCGAAATTATTAATACTAGGAGGAAAAAATTCCATAGTTAAATACATTTGAGATACACTGGGTTAAGCAAAACTAGAGAAGCCTATATAACTGCAGGTCATCTCAGAACATTTAATATACTAAAATGCAGTGTAGATCAAAGGAGGTATATAGAACGCAATATTTTCACTTTTATACGTTCATGGAACTTGTATACAGCTTTGGATTTTAACCCGATAGTAATGAGTATCCACTGAAGCCAGGAGTGACAAGAGCAATTGATGTTTTAGAGAACTTCCTCTGGGCACCATAGATGTCAGATTGGAAGCCAGAGATCGGGGCAGGGTGGGGGAGTGTCCAGAGAAGCAGCAAGTGAGGAGGCTGTAGTAATTGCCTGGATGAACATTTATGGGACTTGAAAAGGGATGATTTGAAAGACGTTTGCAAAATTCAATCAACATGATTAGGTAGGCCCAGGAAGGCCCAGTTTCTGTCTTGGCAACTCAATGGATAGTGGTGGATCTATTAATGAATGTACAGCCTAGTTAAGGAGACAGACCTCTAAGTAATTACACTGCATTTTGTTGCACAAAATTTAGAAGTAGGAGGTGGGCACGGTGGCTCATGCCTGTAATCCCAGCACTTCGGGAGGCTGAGGCGGGCGGATCACTGGAGGTCAGGAGTTCGAAACCAGCCTGCCCAAGATAGTGAAACCCCATTTCTACTAAAAATACAAAAATTAACTGGGCTTGATGGCAGGTGCCTGTAATCCCAGCTACTCAAGAGGCTGAGACAGGAGAATTGCTTGAACCTGGAAGGCGGAGGTTGTAGTGAGCCGAGATCATTCCACTGCACTCCAGCCTGGGTGACAGAGCAAGACTCCCTCTCAAAACAAATAAGAAAAAAAATTAGAAGTATGTTTAAAGGCAGAAGCCATTAGCTTATACATATACATAGACATAAACATATTTTTATTAATAAAAGACGTAAGATGCATGATCTTTCCAACTGGTAGCATTATTTACAAATATTCCATTTGTGCACATTTTTTAAAAGTTTGGATCAGGGTTCAAGATTCAATTTTGTACTAAAAAAATAAAAAAGTTGTTGGGTAGGGGGATTATGAAGTTATAGGAAGACACATCTGGTAGGAATAAAAGTCAATGCAGTCTGAAATCTCAATGAAGGCAAGGATTATGTGCGTATTGTTCACCCTATACTCCTGGCCCCTAGCTAAATGGCCTGCTATATAAAGATCTATTTAATTATCTTAATTTCAAAGGGTTCTGCATCTGCCTCTGAAAACTAAATACAATATTAAGAAATTATATAATATGATTATTTCATTTAACCAAAAGCATTGCTCTTCACAGCAGCAACGGGAACTCTTGCTTCTTTGGAAATTGTTTTTCATGTTAAATGTTCTCAATATTTTAAGTAATATTTACTGTTGTTAGTGAAAAGCTCTTCCACTCCTGGCAGGGGGTGGTTTGCTAACTTGGCCTGTGTGGTCTTAAAAGGAGGCCCTTCAAGGGTGCAATGAAAGTCCCATAGCTGTACTTAGTTTCTTGATGACTTTGGTCCCAATATGGTTTGTATTCATTCACAATTCTATTCTGAATTCTGTTAAGCAAACAACTGTTTTTAAGAGAACACTCTAGTACCTCATTCACAAATTACACTTTTGGAAATTATCTATATCTTACAAACTAAGGAAAACAAAAATCAAAATGAAGTTCACATTTAATTTAATTTATTCTGATAGTCTATTGATTTTAAATTAATAAGAATTCCTAAAATATAATTGGAATTCCAGTAGTATAACTTATATTTCTACCAGATATTTATAAATTGTCAGAAGAATCTGAATTATATTACCTTTGTTATATCTGTCCCCTCTAGATCTTTGCTCTGCCAGTCCTGTAAAGTAACATGCAGGTCCCTGCTACCCAAAGTGTGGTCCATGGATGAACAGCATCAGCATCATCAGGAGATGTCTTAGAAATGCAGAATTTCAGCCCTGACCCTAGACAAATTGAATTAAAAATACTCAGGAAATTCATATACACATTTAAGGTATTGATAACTCTTGATTGACCATGTTGATAGGAATGAAAATAGGAGAGACAAAATGCCTCATTTTTGACATAAAGTTTGATGTCATCTTGTTAATATTTTTAAGAACTGCTAATAAGTTACTACCCAGTGTGGCTGGCTTTTAGTTCCACTTCTCTCACTCACTAGTGACAATCAGTGGTATTTCTCAAAGGACAAGAAATGGCCAGTGCATAAATTATATGGCTAGAGTGAATGTCTCGGGATGCTACAATGACTTGACCAAATTGCCTGCATGGCGAAGATGCCAACTGAGAGGCTGTGGAATGCACATGTGAGATCTAGGAGGAATGGCCCTGAGAGTGGCAGCTGCAGAGGACACAGAGAAGAATTTCAGCCTGGCCAGCAGGTGTGATATCAGAAGCCGGGAACAAGGGCCGACAGCTCACAATCCAAGTAGGCAGTGGGTTAGAGGGGTTGGGAAGGTGGTGCCTAAGAAGTGGGTTCTTCAAGGCAAACAGAGGCCAGTAATTGGAAGAGGGGAAAGCAAAATCATGCCCAGTCAGGCTAGCGGTGCCAGGAAGCAAGGCAACAGCAGTACTACCAAATTATTAAACAAACAAACAAACAAATGACAGGAAGGGATGAGGCTGTTAGTAAAGATGAAGTTACCAGGAGTTTTGTTGATTACAAAAAGAAGCTCGAATTCCTGGCTTACTGAAACTATTTGATATATAGAGTAGATATGGACTCTGCATCCTGCCCTCTAAATATAGAAAGATATGGCATTTTAAGAAAAAAAAATATGGTTAAATTTCAGATAAAAGGAATATTTATAAAAACTAACAACCAGTCTTAGGAATAAACGCCAAAAATATGATGTCTACCTGAATTATGCCACTTGTCTGCAAAGGTAGAGAGGGGTGCCAGAAAGGACTGTTTGTGCATAAACACATGATGGGCAAAGTCCAAAGATGACATTTCCTTTTCCAGATTCGGGACCCCTAGTCGGAGGGTGATTTACACGTCAGTTGCAGCGTGTTGGTCAATGTTCCAGGCTGTCAGCTCGGCACCGCCCTCAGGGCTCAAGCTACACAGGGCATTGAAAGGTTAGTCAAAGACCACATTGTGTTCCCCTTGCTGCAGGAGCGGCTGCACTAATTTGGATTGTGACTCGGCTTGTCTCCCCCTACTCTTCCTGAGGTCTGAGCTGGGTTTGTGTCAATCAGTGGTGTCACATCATTCACGCGTTGGAGGGTGGTAGCCCTTCTTAACCCATGGAATCATTTTTAGGATACATTTTAGAAAGGCATCTAGGATGCTGTGATTCAGCTCTGCACATTCCATACCAATGACAGTCACCGTTACATCTTTCTGCAGATTTATGGAAGGCATGTATCACATTCAATGCATTTAATTTGTGCACTAGTTGGTGGGGAAACTATTAGATTTGGAGTCAGAAAGCCTGGCTTTGACTATCTTTGTCACTTATTTTTGTGCCTCGGTTTACTTACCTATAAAATCAGTATATTACCTCTCATTGTAAAAATAGCACATGTGAGATCACTTTGTAAACTATAAAGAAGTATTATACAAATTAAGACAGATTATGATGATTGTTACACTATCAGAGGGAAACCACATCGGAACCAAAGATCAAATCAAATATAATCAGCACTGCACATTAGGGGATGGAGGTCACAGTCAAATGTTTTCAGTTCAAACATGATCTTACAAAGCCAGAATTATCAAGAATCATTGGAATCAGAGATTACTTTATCATAATGTTTGTTTTAGCAGCAAATATTAATTAGGTTTCCATTAAGCATGAATGGTTGCCAGTTAGTATAAATAGTGACTGTGATTGCCAAATACAACTCTAATACAAGTATTATCTGAACTAATGAAACAGATGAACAAAAGTAAACAAAATGGCTTTTTCATTTTTTATAGATAAAGGCTGGAAGAAGTCACCACTGTGAGGCGGCCCCACCTGGCAGGGTACTCTCTCCTCTCTCCTCCTCCTGAAGAGACTTTCCCCCTTTTTTTTTGGTTCTAGGTGATGACAGCAAGCCTCTTATTTCAAAAAATCTCTCTTCTCATTCCCCTTTCTTGTCTTCCTGAGAACCAGTTACTCCTTTGGGTCTCTTTCTTCGGATTCTTGCTTCGCCAGCCTTTTTCTCTAAATGTTCTGCTTTCATGAACTTACCCCACTCTAGTCTCTGCCAAATCAAGAGTAGAGTTTCCTGAAATCTTCACCTCAACAGTAAAATGTGTAAAGAATGTTTTCTTCTGATTGTCTTTCCCTTTCCTTCTGAACTTTTAATGGCAACTTAGAATATTTCGCTTTTTTTTTAAGAAAAAAAAAAGAAGTATCAACGTAGCAGAAGAAAGTAGATCCTTGTTAACATTCAGAAGTATGTAGATATAATGGAGATTAAAAATAAAAGTATTATTCCCATCTTTAATGAATCAAAAGTTTTCTAATAGCTTTTTGTGAATTACAGACAGTGTTTTTAATTCTGTAGAGGAAAGACTTACGTTTGGTGGGAGGACAGTGTTAGGGCCCAAGATAATTAGTCTTTGACACGTTCCACATTCACATGCTTGAAGGTATGCATTGGTTGGGATTAATTAGGACAAATTGATAAGCTGAAAGGTAGGGAAGAGATCCTAGCAGCACTCATGGCATACACATGCCATCATGGCTTCACTTGGCATATTATTCCCAGAAAAAAATCTCAGGTCTCCTAAGTTTTCTCACCCTTCACAAATTCAATGTAAGAGCGCAGCTATTAACCCTTTCATCTAGGTCTCAGGACTTTAGCCATCTCCCCTGCTAGCTCACACCTCGGTAGACTGAGAAGGACCAAAGCTTTAGCATCTAGATGGGAAGTAACTTGCCATACACATCTATAAATGTTTTTCAGTAGCTATAGGGTTATTTACAGTAATAATCCTGTGGGGCCCTCAGAGTCTCCTAGAGATTACTAAGCAATAAATCTGTTTTCTTATAATGTGGACAAATCTTTCCATGTTTAGATAATACAATTTGCTGGCGACTGAAGATTTGTTCTTCTTGGACATCCATTAAAAGCACCAGAGTCTAAGCCAGAAATGGCACCACAGGAGTAGTCCGTAGGCCTGAAGAGTATTATGAATTGTAGATATCTACAGCACAAAAAAAGAGACTTTTCCCATACTGGCTAGAGATTTCCTTTTCCTTCTAGATCAAACTAGGTAACAATGTAAACATTCTTGTTAGAATGGGATATGTTTGTTCTTATTGTACTTTAAGTCAATAATTATGTAGTCCTGCTCTTTTCATATCCCTTTTAAATTACTGTTCTAAAAAACTCATCATCGTCATTAATAGTACAAATTACCAATCTTAAGAAAAATTAATTTAAAAACCATTTATGCACGTTTGCATTTATGATAAAAACTTCCATGAAAACTGGAACTATCACATAAAATATAATGTTGCCCCAGGACAAAATAGCACCAGTCTAAAGTAACTGATCTTACAAAGCCAGAATTATCAAGAATCATTGGAATCAGAGATTACTGATGAAATCAGAGCTGATGAAATCAGAAAGTCAGCAAATAGAAATGCAGTAAATTAACACTACCATTTTTGAACATCTAACTGTATAGCTTATCATTCACTTTTTAAAATCTCTAATCTTCGTAGCAACTCAGTAAGAGGTACTATGTTCCCAATCTTTATATGCTGAGATTAAGGTTTAAAAGTGGGGCAACTGACCTAGGTCACTTATTAATTTTTGCCTGACCTTAAAGCCTATCTTTCCACTATGCCAACTATACTTCTAATCTCAAATATTTCCTTTCGTTTGGCTTCCAGAGTTAATCTACGTTTGTTTGAGAATGAAAAGCTAATTCCACAGTGTGTAGCAGTAGGCAGTGAAGGAGAGCGTAAAGTAAGGAGAAAAATAAGTCACAAAACGTGAATGAGACAGATGCACATTTTATAGTTACTTGAAACACAAAAAGCAAAAGACATGGGCTCTTGAATTATTTTTATTCCTCTGATGAGGTGAAGGTAGGCAGAAATCCTAGTCTTTCCAAAAATTACTTTTTTTCTTCTTATTCCAAAAGATGTTTGCATTCTGGGAAGCCTACCAAATTTAAATATTTGTTAATTTTAACATTTTTAATATAATCAAGCAAAATTTAGTGAACTGCATTTGATTTTATGTGGTTCCTGAAATTTTGGGACATTAATTTTTTTGTTTTATTCATAAACATAGATAAATTGTGCCTTTGAAAATACATAAAGTGTATGTTTTTTAAAAAAGAAAGCTGTTTTGTGCTTACTAAAGAGCACTATGAAAGAGTCTAATATTCTGTGAATTAATTTAATTCACAGCTTATCTGTAGGGATACGAAGTCTTATGGTATATTTTCTTTACTTAAAACAAAACCTCCTTCCATGCAAACCTCCCTGCATAGTGAGTTTCTGACTTGTTTTTCCAAGGTTAAAACTGCTCTGTGTATGGATATCACCTGGGGCTCTCTCTGGCTGTGGAGCACAGGCTGAGTGTCCATATTGGAACTGCCAATTCTTTTGATGGCCCCGCCCATTTCACTACTATTGGGCCACAACTCTTAATCAAAGTCACTTCAAAGACCCCAAACAGATTGATTCACATGTGAATGCTACCCAAACTGTCTTCAAAAGGAGGAGGGACTCTAGTCTTATGTTCCTTTGAACCTACTGTTGCTCATTTACTAGTATTTACTTTGCATGGCCTACAGCTGAACCATGGAAATTGGAAAACAAACTCCTATTCAGCAAGTCATGTCAAAGGTGACTGCAGAGCCAGAGAGTCGACTGTGGGACAGACATTCTTTCTGATCAGGAGGCCTCTTCTGCAGCGCTGCTGTCTCCACAGTTACATACCTGTCCATGGAAGCCTTTCGTTTATCTTGTCTATGTGGGAAGTCCTAGACGATGCCATCGATCTGAGAGATGAGAGAGATGCCATATGACACTCCAACAATAGTTGTGGGGCAGGAAAAAAAGAAAAAGAAAAAGAAAATTAGCTGGACCCTGAACAAAGTTCTTTTGAGCTGTACTATGATTGTAGAGAAGATCCAACAGGCACTCTGTTCAGAAACATACTTCGTACACTTTCAGACACACAGTGAAGCCAACATTTTCACTTAGGAACATAAAATGGGTACTGTCCAAGGATTCAGTGAAGAGGAAGATAGGAAATAACGACATCTCTGAGTTTTCTTATGGTGGAAACTCAGACTCCCCCAGAAGAATGAAGCTGCAGCATGCATCACTGCCTCACAGTCATTTACGGTGAACGTATTTCCTGTTGACTATTCTTACGGTAGAATCAGGAAAGGGATATGAAACGTACCAGATGTGAACGGTTTGTGAGTTCTGTGATCCCCAAACCAGAGTTGCTGATATTATTATTAGTCTAGGTTGAACACTGAAAAATGTTAAGATTGTATTCCTCAGAGATATATCCAAGCATATTTTAACGTTCATTTAGATGTGAAAATTTTAAGAACCCAGATTGAATTACATGTATTTTCTTTTCCTGGAAAAAAAAAATGCTTTGCATATATACATTTCTTATCTGATGGTGTTTTAAGGTTAAATGGTGAGAACTTTTCATAAGGCATGTGAAAGAGCCTCAGAAAAAGTATAAAGGGCTTTGCACCATTTCAACCATCATCATCATCATGGCTAATAGAATCCTCTGGAAGCCTCACTGACTGCCATGTCTGTGATAGAAGCCAAGTCCCACTCATGTCACGAGAACTGAAATAAAGATGAAGGTTTTCTTATGGGAAGGTCCTTCTTTGACTAAGGATTTGCTGCCAAACTCAGTGCTGTCGTCAGCTGACCTTTAGGGCAAGGTGCAAAGTCCATCCGTTTACACAGACTTTTACTCCTTAAGGGCTAATTTGAGATTAAATTTCTCAGACATGATAGAGAAGCAATGTGAATGTGAATATTTATTTAGTGCTGGCTTTTCTGTCTAACATCATACTTTATAGATATTCCAAATGCCTCACAAAAATAGACCAATATATTCACTTAAAACACCATAAAATGTTATTTACAAGTCTAATTGAATAAATTATGTTAAATAAAAGGATAATAACTTTAAATATATACTGAGAATACAAATTCAAAAACATTGTGGCGGCAATAGCACATTGTGTTTTAAATGATTGTGTTTTAACCATCATTTAGATCTCAATATAGCTGAAATAAAAGCAGGTGAAGAGAAAAATATAGGAAAGTGTCTATTAAAAAGTCTTGTGGCTCATGCCTGCAATCCCAGCACTTTGAGAGGCCAAGGCAGGGGACTGCTTGAGCCCAGGAGTTTGAGACCAGCCCAGGCAACTTAGCAAAACCCCATCTCTACAAAAAATACAAAACATTAGCCGAGTATCATGATGCATGCCTGTAGTCCCAGCTACTTGGGAGGCTGAAGTGGGAGGATCACCTGAGCCTGGGAGGCAGAGGTTGCAGTGAACCATGATCATGCCACTGTACTTCAGCCTGGAGTACAGTGAGACCTTGTCTCAAGAAAACCATAAACAAAACAAAAAGTCCTATAGAGAGGCCAATGCCAATAACAGTGATTTCATGTGTCTACTGCACAGAATACTTCTCCACCCTTGGAGTTATTGCTATTGCAGAAGTCCTCTGCAAGGCTATCTCCATACGCGGCATCCTTAGATTCCACAGCTCTGGTTAAAATCGCAGTACATCACATCCTGATCTCATCAGCCTTGGTTATGTCACTCTGGGGTGGTGATTGCGGACACAAGGAAAGGAGAAGCAAGAAGCAAGCAGCTAGAGACGTACTCGATGGAGGAGCTGGGTATCTCAGCCTCCATTAATTGCCTGTTTTCCACCCTGTCCTTCTCCTCAAAGATCTGCTTTCTAGAATTTTCTCAGTATACTATGAGTGAGAGACACTGGATTTGATATATTTCCTTGTTATATCATTATCTAAAAATATAAGTAAGCAGTAGTGACATGTATATTTTTACAGAATTAGTGGGAAATCTAGCCAAGAAGACAGCTTTCCTCTGTCAGCCTAATTTTTAATTCACCAGATCTCATCAGCCCGTGGACATATACCTGGCGGTGGGGGGACAGGTAATGGAAGTGATAAAGTGACTACTGTTATATAGAACTGAGGTAAATAACATTATAGCCTATATAATATTATAGGTCTTTAATTAGGTCTATTCAGACTCAGGCTTAATTTTTAATCTACGTTTTTCTCCTTTTTTTTTTTTTTTTTTGAGATGGAGTTTTGCTCTTGTTGCCCAGGCTGGAGTGCAATGGCACGATCTCGGCTCACTGCAACCTCCACCTCCCGGGTTCAAGCGATTCTCCTGCCTCAGCCTCCTGAGTAGCTGGGATTACAGGCATGCACCACCACGCCCGGCTAATTGTATATTTTCAGTAGAGACGGGGTTTCTCCATGCTGGTCAGGCTGGTCTCGAACTTCCAACCTCAGGTGATCCGCCCGCCTTGGCCTCCCAAAGTGCTGAGATTACAGGCGTGAGTCATCACTCCTGGCCCATTTTTCTCCTTTTTAAGACAAATCTGTGCACTGAACTGCAGTTGATATTTGCTGGAGATTGCTTGTTCAGTAATAATGAATAAAAATATCTGACATTTGGCCAGACATGGTAGCTCATAACTATAATCCCAGCACTTTGGAAGGTTGAGGCAGGAGGATTGCTTGAGGCAAGGAGTTCAAGACCAGCCTGGGCAACATAGCAAGACCGCATCTCTACAAAAAATTTAAAAATTAGCTGATTGTGGTGGCACATGTCTGTAGCCTTAGCTACTCGGGAGGCTGAGGCAGTATTGCCTGTGCCTGGGAGTTCCTGGGAGTTCAAGGTTGCAGTGAGCTATGATCACGCCACTGCACTCCAGCCTGGGCAACAGAGCAAGATCCTGTCTCAGAAAAGAAATCTGACACTGATGGGCATTTCCACTTTGCCAAGTACAGCGCTAAGCACTTGATAAACTTGCTTCATTTAACCAGCACAAGAACCCTGTGAGGTGGTGCCACTGTTATCACTACCTTACAGATGAGGAAACTGAGGCCTAAAGAACTGAGTAACTAGCTAGTAAACAAGGAGCTGGGATGACTCCAGAGACTGCACTATTAATCTCTGTGCCCTGCGTGCTTCTTCAAGGTAATTTGTATCCACTGAAAACCCAATGGACTGGGTGGAACATCAGTACCCACTAAACTGGGGAGACTGTTAATTAGTGAGGAGACAAATCAAGGAACAGCTTGGGACCTAGCTACACACAAGCTAAGGACTGACCCATTGTGAGATAACCAGGGGAACATCTGCCAAAAACAGCCTGTTCTGATGTACAAAGATCATTTGTTATTTGCACAATGGACATTTGTATACAAATAGAGGCTGACATGAACCTAAACATTTTGCCCTGTGTTTGTTTTTGCCGTGTGTTAAAGCCAACATTTAACCAGTTAAATGCTGTCTTTGAAATCTGGTTCACAGTGTTTATTTCTAAAATCTACACCAACCAGAAATCTACTGTGTCAGTCAGAATCGCGAGGAGCTCGGGAGAGGTGGTTTGGAGAATGGTGAAGTCTCAGTGTATCTGCTTTCAGTCTGTATTTGAGTCCTGAGTGTGGCTCTCTCATACTGCTGATGTGTTTGTCTTTAAGTGAAACCGACTGTAGCCTTGAATTTCTCTCCCTAGAACCCTTTTGGCATTACGTGTGATATAATAGAAGTCTATCCCTGCTAGCAACAGGTGCAGCTTTGGGAAGAACATCGTTCCACAGATAACAGGCATGCATATGTCTAGTGGATTTAATTAGACACAGTGCCCATTAGCAATTTCTGCAGATGTTCACATCAAATCACCTGAGCTAATTTTCTCACACTCTTCTGTTTAGCCTATTTTCTTGCTCCCAAGTGTATGTACTCTCTCCTTAATCTTATGATGCCTACATGCTAACACACTTCCTTCTGCTCCTAGAATCCAGATACTTGATTCATTGTGTGATACTGAAGAGATTCCAGTGCTGGTGGATGTTTAGTCTTCATTAAGAAATGCATATGATTCACAGTGAAGGGCTCTATCTGGAGGGTAGGGAAATAGTGGCTGTGTCTAGCTCGAAGGTCCAGTCTCTGACACAGAGAATGTGCACACTGGGTTCTCTGAGACGTAGTCAGAAAGAACAGTTGCTGCATTTAACTGTCCTGCAGAAGCACTTTGCTCAGTCCAGTGCTTGTGGTCCCAGAAGTAAAGTCTTTTGCTAAAGAATGCAACTTATTTCCCAAGGGTGTCTTACAGTATATGTACGTAGCTAAATATACTGGATTTTTTAAAAATAAGCATTTTCTAACAGAGTGAAGGAAGACTTGAACTAGTAAAGAGGCGATTTGGGAGCTTATCTTATGCTCATCCCTGTCTAGCTGGGTAATCTTCCTCTCTCTTGGCCTTAGTTTCTTTAGCTACAAAACAGTAAAGTAGAATGTTTTATTTTAAAGATTCTTTCTAACGTAAAAGCTGTGTTTTAAATAGAGCCAACTTACATTGTTTCTCTCTGCCCTACAAGTGCAGCTCATGGCCCCATAATAACATTAGAGTAACAGACAGGTACTGAGCTTTACATACATCCTTTAACTCACAGTAGCTTTGTCAGACAGATAGAGTTATTATCTCCATTTTACGAAGATTGTTCCCATGGGAAGATTTAAAATTAGTATCTCTAAAATAATAAAGAGAACTACAAGAAATCAGTAATGACACAAGCAGAGAAAAGGCCTAAAATGTGCTATGCGCCCACTCTGCTTTCCCTTTGCTTTGTCTCCCTGAGCCTCAACTAAATCCATAAAATGGGTACATATGACCTCTCTGAGCAAAAAGTGGAAGCTGAAAACAGATGAATTCCTCGGAGTACCTCCAGATCTAAAATAAATGCTCATGCCCATACGGTCTCCTTTAATTGTTGTGGAGGGATTGGTTATTAGGAAGTCTAGGTTATTAGGAAGAATGCTCTTCTTTAAAGAGCATTCGTAAACCAACTAAAAATAAGATTACAGCTGCATAGAAAATATCTGACCCTGAGTACAGTTGTCCCTTGGTATCCATGGGGAACTGGGTCTATCCTTGCCCTCCTCATACATACCAAAATCTGAGGATGCTCAAGTCCCTGATATAAAATGGTGTGCTATTTGCATATAACCTACATACATTCTCTTGTATATTTGTAATCATCTGTAGATTACTTATAATACCTAATGCAATGTAAATACTACGTAAATAGTTCTTGTGCTGTATTGATTTTTAAATTTATATTACTTTTATTTTTGTACTGTTTATTTATTTATTTATTTATTGAGATAAAATCTTGCTCTGTCACCCAGGTTAGAGTGCAGTGGCATGATCTCAGCTCACTCCAACCTCCGCCTCCTGAATTTAAGAGATCCTCCTGCCTCAGCCTCTCAAAACGCTGTGATTACAGGTGCACACCACCATGCCTAGCTAATTTTTGTATTTTTAGTAGAGATAGAGTTTCGCCATGTTGGCCAGGCTGGTCTCAAACTCATGGAGTCAAGTGACCCACCTGCTTCAGCCTCTCAAAATGCTGGGATTACAGGTGCATGCCAGCACGCCTGGCCAATTTTTGTATTTTTAGTAGAGACAACATTTAGCCATGTAGGCCAGGCTGGTCTCAAACTCATGGAGTCAAGTGATCCACCTGCCTCCACCTCTCAAAACACTAGGATTACAAGCATGAGCCACCACGCTCAGCCCTTATTTTTTTTCCAAGTACTTTTGATCTGAGGTTGGTTCAGTTCATGGATGCAGAATCCTCAAATACAGAGGAACTGTACCACACAGGTAATGAGAAAGTCTTAGGACCTGCCTTGATGACTGACATGAAGCAGAAGAAAATAAGGGAAGACCTGATAAAGATGCAAACCAATAAGGTAACTTACATGGATTTGAAGCAAACTTAAAGATTGGATATGGTCTCCATGTTAAATACCATGTAGATTTATATTTTAGTTTATTCCTTCACTTTGCCTGCTTGTTTATATGCTACCTTGTCACTTTC
Organism: Mandrillus leucophaeus; assembly: GCF_000951045.1. Classification (NCBI taxonomy): domain Eukaryota; kingdom Metazoa; phylum Chordata; class Mammalia; order Primates; family Cercopithecidae; genus Mandrillus; species Mandrillus leucophaeus. The sequence continues at coordinate 2,110,956 of NW_012101965.1, forward strand.
ATGCTGCTACTATTTTCAAGATGGTATGTTCTAGTTACTATAAGTGAGAGTTTTTCATGTCTCAAATTTAGGTCACTCCCAGATGCAACTGATGCCCTCCTTTCCCTATACATTGTCTAGGATCATGCACGACAATCAGACTTCACATTTCAAACCAAGGGCTGGAATCAGTGGATGATTTTGACAGACGTAACACATTGACAGGACAAATGTGTCTTTATTTTGTGTGAATAAATATGCACATTGCACACTCAGTTCAGTAAACAGATTCCCAAAGTCCCATGGAAATCATCAGAATTAGAAGAGTAAATGTATGCCAAATGAGCCCACATAGGTAGGTAAGCTCTACCAGGTGAACAGTATTTACGCAGTACAAGAACTTCCATGTTGGCTGGGCGCGGTGGCTCATGCCTGTAATCCCAGCACTTTGGGAGGCTGAGGCGGGCAGATCATGAGGTCAGGAGATCAAGACCATCCTGGCTAACACAGTGAAACCCCGTCTCTACTAAAAATACAAAAAAATAGCTGGGCGTGGTGGCGGAGGCCTATAGTCCCAGCTACTCGGGTGGCTGAGGCAGGAGAATGGCGTGAACCTGGGAGGCGGAGCTTGCAGTGAACCAAGATGGTGCCACTGCACTCCAGCCTGGGAGACAGAGGAAGACTCCATCTCAAAAAAAAAAAAAAAAAGAAAGAAAGAAAGAAAAAAGAACTTCCATGTCAAGTTTCAGGGCATAAACAATGTGACTTGACTTTAAAAACAAAAAACAACAAAAAATGTGCACCCTTAAAATCTCTGTCAAAAACAAAAAACAACAAAAAAAGTGCACCCTTAAAATCTCTGTCATATGTAAAACACAGCTGGTCAAGAGATTTATGAGGGAATTTCATCTTCCTTTCATACACATTAGCCACTGCTGATAACAAGATTAACAGAATAGTGATTTATATCAACATCTATTTCTCTAACCATTTTATTTTAAAATAGTGTACTTTGAATTGTCTTTTTCAAATTTTGAGAACTAAAAATTGAAATCAGCCTTGGTTGAGGGGGGGAGCCTTTCATCCTGGAAGCCTTGCTTTTTGAGGCAGGATTGGTACAGGGGCTCCCACAGGCTGTTCAATGAGTAAGAAAGCCAAGCTCACTGTCACCCCCAGAATACAAGCATTTGCTCTCATAGGAGGGGATAGATTCTCTCTGCTGTCTCATAAGAGCAGAGTTATCTATACACTGCTTAGTAGGCTGATGACTACCATTTTTAGTAACTTTATATATAATTTACTAAATTTACTATTTACTATAATTTAGTGACATTATGTAATTCATTCTGAAAATAAGTAAGTAAACATAATAAGCAATAAAAATTCCCAAGTATATACACCCAAATCCAAGGTTTTATCATCCATCTTTAGAGATGTATATATTCTACACAAGCACACTGTACAATAATGTAAATTTCACCACTTATGCAAAAAGCTGTTTTTCCCCTTTTTCATAGAAGTTTGCTTTAAATATATATTTTACATTCCTGCCTTCTTAAGCAGAGGATATTGGACATAGTGATATTATTTAAACTTATTCTGGTGACTTGGAAACTTGTGTTTTTAATGCAGGATTATAATTCTGTCCTGAATTTCCCCTTCTTTCGAACAGAATGTCAGTTGTCACATCACTTGTCCTTCAATAGTTTTCCTTACCCTTCAGGTCTCTTTCTTTGGTGTTGCTCGTGACCCGGAAAATGCATCCAACCTAACAGGCAGTAAGGCTTGGGTGTCGTTTTTATGAAACTACATAGCTCTAGTGCATAGCTCTAGGGCAAGGGATTTGTAAAAATCACTTTGGGAACAAGCGGTCTCTTACTTTGATGCCGTCCTAGAGCACAAGGTTTCCTAAAATCTGACCCCAGAAGAGTGACGTATTAATGTCATGGTTTACATGTCCCTTAAGGATTAGAATCCAGTGTATGCCAAATGGCTGACATGTAAAAGGCCGCAACAGAGATGTGCAATCTGTGTGGCCCAGGGATCCCGTTCATGGGATGCATAAAGAAGGCATCCTTTATCTCAGACTCCTCCAGTAGGAATCCTCATTCCCATCAACGCTGTACCAGAGAGGAAGCCTGTCTTTTCCAGGCTTCTCAATGATTTGACAGTCTCTGCCCCAGCCTCCACTCTCCAGTCATTTTTGTTTTGATGCTCCGCAGTATGATGCTACAAAGCAAGCCACAAAATGGGGCTGGGAAAGCTTTTGGCAAAGAATGCCCTTCTTCTGCGGGATATCCCAGAGGTGTCCCAGAATGAGACCACAGGCGTCCTTAGGATGCTGACCCGACCCTGGGAACTCTAGAGGTTGACACAGGGGTCGAAAACCGATGTCCCTTGGATGCCTGCAGTGCTGTTATATGACCCCATCCCACTGGGCAGCTGTCAGCATCACAGCGGACAAACGTTTTGACTCGAAATCCTGCCTTATTGTATGAAAGGAACATTTTCATAAAAAGAGCCAATAGAGGACAGCTTGGGAAATCATAGACTTGCTTAATTAGTATGCTCCAGGTTATTCTCATCAAATTTATTTTTCCTACCTTTCTATAAATTGGAACAAAAAGATAATAAATCACTTTCTCTTTCTGCTGCAGACAAGGAACATCACAGGTGATTCATCTTCTGTTCCTTCTTCCCCTGTATATAATACAGAAGGCATTTATAAGGACATTTTGGCACAGCTAGAGTTCACCTCCACACTACAAAAGCAGAATCGCTTCCTCTTTGCTTTTGGGCCAGAAATTATGCCTTAGGCTCATGTATACCACAGAGTCACATATCTAAGAGGAAAGAAATTGAACCTTGGAAGTTTCTTTGGCAGCTTTCTTTTCTACCTTACCAGACTCTTTTATCTGTCTCCTTTTGACTTTCAGTCTATCAAATGTTTTATGTACGGGCATCCTCAATGTAGGTACTTCCAGCCTTCCTTGGCAATTCAGAAGAGAAACAGCATGTGCCCGAAAGGAAAGAGAGGAGTGCCCTGACATGTGATTGGTTTCTGGCTGTGTTCTTGGGTTGGCCCAGTTACCCACCACCTGTGCAATCCCATCCCACGGAGAATACATGGGAATATAAGTATGGATCTCCTGTTGAAACTCCAAGAAGGATCCCAGGGAAGTAAGTCTCCTTCCTGCAAGATGCAAGGAGATTCAGCCTGCTATATGGGGCACTGTGGGAGAGGAGGATGCTCAGGAAGGACTAATCAGGAAAAGCAAGGGTGCTCACCCTGCACCTAAGCTGCCTCGATTCTAATCTTGGACCACCAACCCCAGACACACCAGGAAGAAGACTGCCCAGCCTCCCAGGTTCTGAGCGTTCCACAGAGCTGACCTGGATACTGACATGACCACTGCGGCACAACCGACATATCCCCAACCCCACTGGGTTCTGCTGCCCCAAACCCTGATCCCTACATTCAGCAAACCTCAGCCGCGCTGTTGGTGTCTGTTCTCTGCCTAGCCTGCTCAGTGGAAAGGTTTCTGTCCTTGTCGTATATGCGTGGGCTTTGTCAGAGGTTTGAGAAATCTCAAGAAATCTGGAGAATACAAGTTGTAGTAAACATAAGCAGCAAAGACAATAAAATAGGAATTTGATTTCCTTTATTTAAGCTAAGATTAAATAAGTATATATCCAAATAGGTATCTTTTTTTTTTTTTTTTTTTTTTTGAGACGGAGTCTCGCTCTGTCGCCCAGGCTGGAGTGCAGTGGCGTGATCTCAGCTCACTGCAAGCTCCGCCTCCCGGGTTTACGCCATTCTCCTGCCTCAGCCTCCCGAGTCAAATAGGTATCTTTTATTGGTAATAAGGAGGTAGTAAAAAGAAAACTATTCTTATACACACTTAAGTAGGTTGCCCTGCACTTTCATGATTCTCGTGGCTTTAGATTTAGTCTTTTAATGTTTCAATTTATTCCCTTATACATATTTTATACAAATTATTACCAGCTCAGATGTAACAAAAAGTATAAATAGTTTAGTACCATTCTTTGACAAGTTAAAAGCATAATATTTTAGGTCATATGTATTAATCTGCATAGAGATGTGTTGAAAAAATCTAATGTACCTACTACTGTATTTCTTACAGCTACGACTTTGCCAGTGAAAATGTGAGCATAAATGCATTTAACAGTGATCTCAATTTAACAAAATTAACAACTGGCTAATACTGTCCTTTTTATAATTTTATTTCTTGATACTTATTAGATGTACCTATCTTCAGGGTAAAATTCTCTTTTAAAATAGCTTTAAAAATACAATCATTCCTTCAGTGACATCATACATTTGTGTTTTTCAGCTAAGATTGGGTTTTCTGAGCTTCTTTTGGGATGAAAATCTCTCTGCATGTACAGCCATCTTAGTAAAAATAATGTAATAATAATATCAATAAAAATTATGTGCACATTTATCCTTCCCGCCACCATTTCCACCACAATTTTCTTAATAATTTCTTTAATTTTTCTCTGTAATTATTCATAAGAAACCTGGGTAAAGGTAATGAAAAGAAGACCCATTCTCAATGAGGACATAGAAGTTATAAATTATTAAAAAGATCTAGAGACCATTTTTTGGTCATGTTATTATTACTCAAAGTATATAACAAAGCATCTTTAAGCAAATATCATATTAACTTCAGAAATGTTTAACTTTGTTATCTGAAAAGATAGTCCACCAGAAAGTAATTCTCCAGTTTAAAAGCAGCATGAAAAACATTTTATGGGTACATGAGAGACTCAGAGACAGTATATCATGTGGTGTAAATACACTTCTTAGTAAAATACCTATTTTACATCAGCGTTGGAGTCATGTTATTGACCTTAAGAGAGATTTGACTATATGGACACTAGAAGCATGTTCTTGCCCTATTGTCTTTCCCAACTCTTTATGTTTTTGGAGAGATGAAAATAAGAGTAGAGGGGAGCGGAGTTAAATAAAATAGTAAAATATGAGGGGAGCTTTCAAAAATAGTAGATCATTTTTATTCTCTTTATTTTCTCCCCTTCTTGAATGATGTCAAGGCACAAAGGCTCGGCGGGCTTCCTTCAGTGGACGCTCAGCCAGAGATCACCCCTGCTCTGCTAGGAGCACTCCACACTTTCCCCGCTCCCCTCAACCCCTCCCCCGCACCCGACCCCCAGGCTCCTTCCCAAAGGCAGTGTGCTCACAAGTGTGACCCCAGCGTGCCTGCCTCCAGAGCTGGGCAAATGTGTGAAGTGGCCAGCTTCAGTTAAGACCAAGCCGCTCCATAAAGCAGATATGTGCATCTTTAAATGCAAGATGACATAGAACTATAAACATAAAACATGATGTCAGTTGTCAAAATGAAAGTAACCTGTAGCAAAGGATTTTGTTCACTTTAGGGTACTTTAATAAGGAACTGTTTTCTAGAGGACTATACTTATATCCTGTATCTGCATAACTCAGTGAGGCTGATCTTACCTAACGCAAAGAAAGTTTCACAGGTAAGGTGAAACTATCATTGTTTAATGGAAAGGGAATTGATCCGAGTCCAAAAAGCAAGAAACCAATCATGAACAGACTCTTGCACTTGAATTACACTCTTCCCAAGCCTGCACTGATGCAAAACACTCTAGTACCTTATTTCTCTGCATTGTTAAACATAGAGACAATGTTCTGTAGCTTTTTACAAATGGAAAAAACTATGTTATTATTCCAGTTCCCCGTTCAGAACTTGCAGATGCAGAATCTAAGCTCAACCTGGAACCCAAGAAGTGCATCACTCTAAGTCATTAAGAAACTCAACAGTTTACAATCACAATCATTTATTAGAGGTGTGTTCCATGACAGATGGGTGTCCAGTGTCTACTATTCTTAATTCATAGCCAGTTCTGTCCAAGGCACTTGGCCTTTGGCTTCTTGCCTGACAGCACAATAGCCAGTGAGAAAGCAATGCTATTTGCCATGCTCCTCGCTGCTGTTTATGTGTCTTAAAAGAATCAACTTCATTCAGGTGTGAATTATTTCATGCAAATGATTTTTCTGTCTTCACCCTGATCCACCCGCACAGCACATCTCCTCCAAAGATGAACTAGCCCAGGGCCTCCGTGTGAAGTTGGCACCAATGATGCCACCTTGTGGGCATGAACCCCTCTCCTGAAAATACTAGCTCCTTCCAGCGGGCTGCATGCCAGCCTTTCAGTGGCTCTGGAAAACCTGCTCCCCCGTGCTGTGAAAGGTTGTTGTTAGCTACCCACCCTACAGCCACATCATACTCCCCCTGCACCACCCGGCCTGTCGGCCTTCGGAAGGTGGCACGCAGCTCGATGTGGTAGCTTGGAGTTGAGCAATGCAGTCTCTTTCCAGGCTCTGCCCGGCTTCAGCCCGGAGAGGCACAAATCGCTTCCAGGAGGCCTCGCATATGATTAGCGGGAGCCAATGAGTATCCTCGAAAAAGGCAGCAGTTGCCAAAACAGCAGATGTGTCTGAAGGCTGCATTGGTTCATCTGGTGACCTCCAGAAATCAGTGCAAGATTTATACTCCTAATTATAGACTTTTCCCCTAATTTAGTCATCCTTCTCTCCATTAAAAAAAATGAAGTTACGATTGCAATTTAAAATCCAATGTTGCTTTACAAAGGGTGTCATCATTTTTGAGTTTTTGCAAACCACAATTTAGACATTCTCAAGATATGCTGGTAAAACACACACACACACACACACACACAATTTTACAGAGATATCCCAAATTATGGAGCTCAGAGCAATTTTTAAAAATGTACTTTGGTTGAAATTTGGTGCTCATTATAACTTAGAAGTTGTGAAAAAAAAAAAACCTAGAGTTGACTGGAAGTTTATGTGCTCATTGGATAATCAGCATCGAGACAAGAGACTATGGAAGAAATTGGATGAGTAGGCAGGCCATATTGCAGCGGTTAATTGTTGGAAGTATTTGGTTTTTACAGTTGGATATTGTTTTGGGCATGGGGATTTTCTTCCGTGACTTAAAAAAAAATCCACAAAGCTTTCTGAAATGCTGCAGTAAAGAGAGGTTGTTCTCTCTTTTCCTTAACAGCTCCCTGGCTTGCCTGTGGCACCCCTTTACATGGGTTCAGATGTCTGTAGATGCTTTCATCAGCCCCATCAAAATGAAAACAATTCTTGTCAATTTGCCTTGACAAATGAAAACACAGGTTTCCTGTGTCTCTCCGATGGGTTTAGCCACAGCAATCCCTGCAAAAAAGAACAACTGTCATTCACTCTCAGCCTAGGTATTTGCTCTTGCATTTAAACAACTTAAGATGGGCCCTAAATATACCTTCCCATGTTCTCTGCAGGGCTCTACGTCCAGAGATAGCAGGTGGTATGCGTGCATTTGTGCAAGAGATCCATGTTGAATTAGGAATATTTTGAAGTATTACCACAAAGATTTTCTTGACGTGTCATGCCAGGAATTAAATCTGAGTTGTTTCTTTGGAACTTTAAAAAAAAAAAGTTTAATGAGAAGCAAATGAACTAAGTGGAATGAGATTGTTTTTGATGTTAGCACTTAAGTTACTTTGATATTACTGACATTACTACAAAGTTCAGTAGATTTGAATCAGAAAGCCTACATAGCCCTTATACAAAGAAAGCATTATCTCCTTGCTAGGTAAAGGAAATAAACTCAAATGCATTTGGCAAGAATTCCCCTAGTAATGCCACATACGACTGTGGGTTGCAACACAAACCTAAATGTATAGAACACTAACCAAATGTCCGCACAGAGATAACTCCAAACCAGATTTTTCCGATCCAGAAAAAAATTGTTGTCAGGGACTTGAATGTGTATGAAAGGAATGTTGTTTTGTTTCAGAACCAAAAATTTCCGACAAGATAGAGCATGAGCTTTCTGAAAAGAGAGAGCTTTTTGTTTTTTGCTCACAAACATGCTCAGACATAGCTTTCCTTTCAGCTAATTAAGCTGTTTTAAAGCAAACTGGTCAAACAGTGACATCTTAGTGGGGAGCCTTGGAGTCAATTGCATGATATAGAAGGCAGGACACTTACAGGGTGACTTCTGCTATTGTGTTCTCTAGCTGAATATTTTCTACTTGGTCAGTGCTGCCAGAGTGACCTCATACAATTGGGAGAATTCAAAGCCACTGACCTCAAGAGATGCCATTAAGAAGGCAACCACAGAATGAAATTTCATGGTCAGGAGCCAAACTTACTCTCTCCTACCATGTCCTGATGCTTACAATATTTTATATGTATGTTTTCTTCCTGTCATTAGCATACTGTTAAAACAGCTAAATAAAAAGACAACATAGCCATGAGGAATTGCTACAAATAATTATTCTTGTTTTAATGTAAAACTCTCAGCCTTTTTCATAAGAGTCCTGTTCAGAAAAAAAGCCAACATCTAGGTTAATGATGGTTGCTTTAAGAGAACGTAGTGGAATACCTAGAACACATTTCTCTTAGCTAAATACACAGTAAGGAAGATAGACTCCCTCTGTTGTCAAATGTTACTTAAATGATATATGACACCCATTGTCTTTTGAAACCAATGGACATAAAGTTAGTGTTTTTGACATCTGTCATTTTCTCATGCTGAAATGAAAAAAAATAATAAATTTTCTATAAATAATTGCAAAATTATTGAAAATGCCTGTCCTTCATATTTCTTATATTAAGCCCCAGCACACTGAATCAGTCAGTAGGCTAAAAACAGGTATTTTTAAATCCTCATAATGTTAAAGGAGGTTTTGTTTTCCCCATTAATAGCAAATGGCTCATTCTTTTTTACCACATAGCATGGTGTTTTGACTTTAGTAAAACTAATTGCAATTAAAATGTGTTAAGATAAGTGTCTTCCCATAGAGATCAGATGCTACTTGTTTATATAGGAGACTTGTGCAAAAGGAATTAAAGAAAATTGTTAAAAACAGAAGAAGGAATGATTAAGTACTTTCTTTTCAAGTCTTCTTCATAAGAGATGTCACACTCAAGCCAATATTTTTTTAAAGGAAGTTCTGTGTTTTTCTTTGACTTTTAAACACCAGCTATACCAAAAATGAGTGCTCCACAGAAACAGATCATCTGGCTAATAAGGAAAAGGGGTGGTGAATACCAACACTCACCAGGTGTCTATGGCTGAGAGGAATATTACTGAGAACAGTATCCTTGAGACCATTGTTGCATTGTGATTAAGGGAGAAGCTTCGAGAGCCAAATTGCCTCCATTCTGTTTCCACTCCACCACCTCTTGCTGCTTAGGCAACACAAGTGGCCTAAGCAGCAAGAAGCTCCTTGGTTTCCAAACCTGAGAGAGGAGGCTGACAAGGATTCCCTATAAGACAGGGACTCTTATCTTATCAGTGAGCACTGAATGACTTAAGTGTCTGGTACATAGGAATCACTCTGTAAATATTGGCAATTATGATTAGTGTGTGCCAGGCATTATGCTAAGAACTTTGAATACATTTTTACTCTCAGTCTTCACAAAAATCCTATAAGGACTAGATCATTCTCTTCTTTTTAAAGCTGAGAAAGCTGAAGTTCATATAATCTAATGAATTGCTCTACTGTCACGGAGCTCAGACTTTAACCCAATTTGCCTGACTAAAGTGTGTATTATTCCAATATATTTTACTACTTCTCAAATATATATCAAAATAGATATGTTTGTGTGATTGTGAAAATATAAAAAAGCAGAAAGAAGAAATAAACACCCAAAATTCTTTCTTCATTGAGCAGCACTGAACATTCTGACAGATTGCCTTTTATATAAATAAAAAGTGCATCATTTATGTACAGCACAACCATCTTTTATGTATACCGGAATAACTTGACCACAATTATACAGCTATGCTGTGGAAAGACGGAACCCAGTGATGAGACTACTGTACAACTGACAAAAAGTTCAAGAAAATGAAGGCCTTTGACTAACTATTGACACTTCCCAGTGGTTTGAGTAAAAATCGGGTCCAGAAGGAGACAGCTCTGCTGAGATGCACTGCCTTGGCCACGTTGTGCACTGGCTCCAGATCTCCATCTCCATCCTGGGCTCACAGTGCAGATCCAATGGCATACAGCAAAGGAGAACCCTACCAGACCCTCATACTACCCAGAAACGGTGACAACACATCACTCTGGCAGAAGGGGTGCTCAGATGAGGTGAACAGAGGAAAGAGCACAGTCCTTGGAAACAAGCAGACCCAAAGACAGGCTCCAGTTCTAGCCATGCGTGTGACTTGCTTGTCGAGTCAGTTTTCCTCTCAAAAAATGGAAATAATTTATATCTTGTAGGATGGTTAGGAGGATCAGAAAAAAATTACACAGAGTTGGCCCCAGGGAAACTGCTCTATAAATAGCAATCAATAACAATAATTTGTAACAACCATTTAAAACATGTGTTGAGCGCCTACTTCCTGCCTACCCTATTCCAGGTGTTCCAGATATTCTTACCCACTGTTCAGATGACCACGGTGATCTGTCTCTGGAGAATGGTGTCATCTCCAAGTTTAGAGGCAAAGTCTTTTTTTAAAAAAAAAACATTTAAGTTCTGGGATACATGTGCAGAATGTGCAGGTTTGTTACATAGGGATACATGTGCCATGGTGGTTTGCTGCAACTATCATCCCATCATCTAGGTTTTAAGCTAGGGGAAAAGTCTCTTATTCCTTCTATAGATGTCCCACACTGACAAGTAATTCAAGTACATAAAGATGGTTAAAATGAAAACTACAAAATTAAAATATAAAAAAATAGCTGCTAAGATAATGATGTGTGGGCCAAAGAGTGGGACAAAGGAAACTGTGGCTTTAGGAAATTAAACACAGAAGACTTGCACACACAGAAGCTACCAAATCACTCAAGGAATCAGGGATTTGTTATTGTACTTTTATATGCTTGAGTTAGGGCAGACAGAGGTAAGAAGAATCTCACTATGAAAGTGTAGGAAGGTTGAAGATTTCACCATAATTTTTCCATATGCCCAAGAATATTTAAGTCTGACTTAAGGCATATGGTCAGTAAAATGTAGAAGACATGTTCATTCATATGCAAATTTCCCCAAATTTTAATGCCCCGAACACAATCAAGGGCAAACTTCCTCACAATTTGTTTTATCAGTATTTGAAAATCTTAAGAATAAAGCTGAGAATCTGATGGAAGCAACTTTTTTTAGTGCAAGGAGTGGTCGGTTAGGTCCCTATGGTTTTCACTATGTTAAACAATTTGTGCCTGAATGTTGATAGGAGCTTTATGTATAATTGCCAAAACATATTTGAAGGGCATCAACCAAGATGTCCTTCAAGAGGTGAATAGATAAACTGTGGTACATCCGGACAATGAAATGAACCATGGCAGCACAAAAACACACGGAAATACATTTTACTGAGCAATAGAAGTCAATCTGAAAAGGCCACATACTGTATGATTCCAATCACCACATATGATATTCTAGAAAAGGCAAACTATGGAAGCAGTAAAAAAATCAGTGGGCCAGGCACAGTGGCTCACCTTGGGAGGGTGAGGCAGGTGGATCATGAGGTCAGGAGTTCAAGACCAGTCTGGCCAAGATGGTGAAACAAACCCTGTCTCTACTAAAAATTCAAAAATTAACTGGTTGTGGTGGCAGGTGCCTGTAATCCCAACTATTCAGGAGGCTGAGGCAGAAAATTGCTTAAACCCAGGAGGCAGAGGTTGCAGTGAGACAAGATAGCCTGGGTGACCGAGGGAGATGCCATCTCAAAAAAAAGAAAAATCATTGGTTGCCAGGGGTTCGTGGAGGATAAGGGATGAACAGGTTTAGCACAGGGGATTTTTAGGGCAGTGAAACTATTTTTCTGTATGATCCTGTAATGGTGATACATGTCACCCATCGTACATTTGTCAAAATTCATAGAATGTACAGCACAAAGAGTGAGCCTTAATGTAAACCATCGACTTCATAAAATTTCTTAAACAAATCTACATTTCAGAAAACTATCTGGGAAGCTGACAGTACAAATGAAGAAACTATGAAGAATTTCCATCTGTGTTAAAAAAAAATGTTGGTTCATGAGGAAATATCAATTTGGGTCAGATTATTAATTTTGATGAGGTATTTCAAAGGAAGAAGCAGCAGCCTAGAGTGTAAGGCCACAGAAGATCAGCTGACTGTGACACAGTGTGGCTAGTGGACATTTAACTCTATTGGTTTTCTTGTTAGAGTTGTTATTGTGCTTGCTAATGCTCTGATTACAAATTCTATGGGTTTTGAGAAATGTGCCCCACACCTGTTTTTCCCATGAGCTCTGGTTTTTTTTTTTCACATGTGTCTTGTAATTTTATAGCATATAAGGTTCTTCAGGAACACATCCATTGCATTGGAGCAGAAATCGTTGTATTTCTTTGCTACGGTTTCAATGATAGACTCTTTCCTTCTTGTCCACTGACTAAATTTCTTTCTCTACTGTCTAATCTTCTGGATAGCTTAATGTTCTGAAAATAATAAACTGATGTATTTTTATCTTCTTTCTCATCATTCTCTAGCAGGAATTCTGTTGTTACAGCCCCCAGGAAAATGGAAGAAGAGGAAAATGAAAAAAAAAAAAGAAAGGGATATGATGGGCAAAATCTCAGCAAAATCAGACATAGGAAGGAAACCAGCCCTTTTGCCCAGTAAAATTATGGGGAAAAAGGAGAGGCAAATGGTGAGATACTTGAATGCCAAGCTCCCCTCTTGAAGTGGAAGCCCTAGAGAAAGGAGGCATATCAGATAGAAGAAAGATGGTGAGGTTCCCAGAGACTAGCCACTTCAGGAAGCTCTTCTTACCCTTTGGGATGAAGGGAGCAGAGAAGGAAAAAGCAGAGTCCATGGAATTATGGGGACACACAGCAATGCCAGAGACTTGGTGCCAAAGCAAGGAGTGAGCAAGGAAGTAAAGCTCCCACCTCTCACCTTCCAAACGTCAGGCTCCTGCTGATGTCTCCCGTTAACCAAAACCACAGACGCCAATCAGCAAGGAAGCCAGGGACCTAGAGTCTGTAGGGGTAGATAGAGCCTTTCAGGATGCAGAGAATGGCAGGCAAAGGCAGAGATGGGTGCAGCCAGGGAGAGCAAGGGGAGAATAATCAGGCACCTCCTTCCATTCCAGCATGAGGGCCTGGAAGCCCCTCTTTCTTGCACATGCACATGCCATGCTAGGGAGGGGCAATGGGAGTTCCGAAATACTGAACATTTACCTAGAGACTGAGTCACCTAAAGCAACTGTTTAAATTATTGAAACAGACTGAGTTTTCTAATCTAGACTAAAATATAGTATATTTTTATCTGTATCCATCAGTTCATTGTAATGAAAATTTAATCAATTATTTAAGGCAATAAAAGAAACTACATTTTTATCGTACAACTTACTGAAGTGTGAGGAAATGGGTGAATCCTTCCCACTTTGTACCCTCTCTACTGTTCTCTACTTCCAAGGTAACTGAGGTGATTTAGCAATGAAATAAGACAGAAATGTCCTGATAGAGACCAAAGGAAGACAATATTTCAGACTCCTCTGGTGAGTACATAAATCTTAAGGAATAATTGGGCACTAAATTATTTGACATCTAAAATGGCAATAAAAGACATTGTGTTAAACCCTTATTTATTTAAAATAAAAGAGATTTATTTAAAGAAATGAACTATTTCTGAAACTCAATATATATAATAGTTTATCACAAGGGTGCTTCTATAAAGTACATTGAGTGATATGCAGAAAAATCGATCAGATTTTCTGAGATAGCGAAATGGTGTTTAAGTGTGACCTAAAGTCTGTGTGGCTTCACATTTCCTAGCTTTCTGCTTCTGTCTCCTCTGAAATGCTGTACACTATAGCCTCATCTTGTGCCACACGCCACTCATCAGTTTTTTGATTGCTTCTGGACACAACGATTATTTTTAGCAATGACCTGCAAGCCTTTTCGAGAATGCTTAGATCAGCTTGCCAGGATGTCTTGCTTCATGCACAGACCCATATTCTAGTCTCACCAGGCTTCTCTCTGAATATTTGGAACTTTCAAATGCAACTTTAGATTTGTGTCCAACTCTTCCTTTCCTAAATCGAACTCTCCTGACAAGAATTCTTCCACAAAGGTGGTGTCAAACATTTTCCAATCTATCATCATAATCTTGAACTAAACTCTTTCAGCAAATCTACTTGACATCTGTCATTTTTTCTATATGCATATATCCATATAACATTTATTTTTGTCCATTAATTCCCTATGTCATTAAAAATCAAAATATATGAGGATAGAGGTTGTGTTTAATTTTCACTGTATATTTCTAAGACCGCAAAAGTTAACCATTCAGGAGATGACCAAAAACTTTATTAAAATGGGGAAGAAAGTAACACTAACAAATCTATTGTGTATCTTCTTATCACATTAAAACCATTTTTTTTAATTCAAAAAAAATCTGAATTTCAGTGAGTCATCTGATTAAGGCATGATTTTGTACCTATGCCTCTTTCTTTCATTTTAAAATTTTTCCAAGTCTCAATGAAGTAGTAAATATTGTGATGTTAACACATACTCTTTCCCTAACACACACACACTGTATCTCTCTCCCTCAATCTCTCTCCCTCTCCCTCACAACAACAGCTTTTCTTGAGAAGTTACCTTAAACCAGTGGGCTTGGGAACCTGACTTAAATGAGCTTTTAATGAGAAGTGGCATTTTTGGAAACTTTAGGCTTAATCGTTTTTGACTTGACAAAAGAACTTCTAGGGGTGGCTCCTGGTACTGTTTCTTGGCCACTTGCTTCTTTTCCTGTGTAGTTGCATGTTAAACATGATGACTTGCTGTATAGAAGCCATGTGTTGTCATAATGTAACATCATTAAACAAAGTGTTTAGAGCAGTTTTAGCTGAGCCAGAACATGAACAACAAAACCCGCCAATTACAGTGTCATTTTGTGTAGTTGTTAAGGTTTCAAATGTCTCCAACTTTTTCTGGTAGGCCATATTGAGCATGTCACAGTGAACATCTGAGATAACGATTTGCTAGGCAATGTGCAATTCTCGCTCCTTTTTTTAATATCAGAGAAGAAAGAGTTCTTTATAATAATTTGGCTCAAATGTCTACACACATTGCTCCAGCGTCTGTAGCAGCATGTGTTTCTAGGATTGTTCTGGAAGAGAAAATGCAGAAACAGCAGGGAGCAGAAGATAAACAGGCAATCCGTGACTCATTAAAACAAGCATTGGTCGCCAACATTGTGGAGTGTGTGAAGACCCCAGATCCAACTCGCCTATAAACTTTTTTACCAGCTGGACTTAGCATCTGTCAGAGTTTGGAAAGAGAGATAATCTGGTACAAATGATTTCAGTGTGTCGCATTTATTAACCTGCCACCTTACATAACTCTGCTGATTGGGAACTCGGGGAAATGTTTGAGCAATGACACAGCTTATCGTTGGAATGTTACAACTTTACTAATAAAGATGCAAGTTACTGTTTTAAAAAAAATACAAAGACCACAGAGCAATTGGAAAATAAAAATGAAGCAAAGCTAAAAAGCATCACAGTCTTGAGAAATGTACGTGCCAGAAGAATAATTGAAATTCAGTTTGAATTTTGATCATTTTCAGTGCTTTACATCAATTAGGCAGGAAAAGTATTTTATTTTTAAATAGTTGTCACATTAGTTTGCCTTAACAGCTTTGATGTAAATAAATGCTAAACTGGGAGCATTATCATGTCCTTTCCAAACTACTTACTGTTCTAAATGAATGATTCGCTTCTGTTGTTAAATCTCTGACAATTGCTAAAAGGGCATTTTCAGAGTAGAACTGAAGGAAAAGTAAAATAGTGCCCATTTTTGTTTTTATACAAAACTGGGTCCACTTTTGTCCTAAACAGCTTGCCTGGCTTAACAGTTTATTAAAGACAAAGAACATTACCCCAGAAATAAAAACAGTACCGATAACCTGCACACTTTTCATTCCTGGGCTTTGATTTACTGCCTTTTTGCCTCAGAGTTTGCTTGGGATTATTTGGTCAAGAGGTGGAAACACCACAGAGCAATTTTCTCTTTTCTATTTCTTATCCAGATCACATGCCAGTAATTTCAAATTAATGAGGATGTTTACTCTCTGGTACAAAATTTGCACATACTAGCTTATAAAATATGGATAAGCTGGTTTCCTATAACAAAATATAGCCCTACCATTTCAAAAATGAAAATTGCAGAGACTTTGGAAAAAAATCAGCTGAAGGATTGCTTCACGTTTCACAATGGTTAGCCTATTATTTGTAGTTTTGAAACTTTATTGGTCCCCAATCTAATCTTTTCTGAGTATAAAAACATTAGCATATGGTTTAACACAGCACAGGGCTGGAAAGTCCATATCCCAAATGCACATTGTATGCAGGGTGACATTCACACTAAATACCATCCCTCAGGGTCTGTACTCCATTTTACCTGGGATTGGAGAGCCATGAAATCCCTGGAAAAGTTGTTCATGAGTCTGAACCAAATGGTGCACAGTGTACTGAGATACTAACAGTCTATGCTTCTGCCAAAGGTTGTGGCTCAAATGTCTCTCTAAGTAACATTAAAAATCTGCTGCTTCATGCCTATGAATTTCAATATTTATAGCATTCAATAAAACGGTCCACTGTCAGAGAGAGATGTGCCACTGTGCACTCTCTGAGCAGATGGGCGGCAATATGGCACATTTACATGGACCAGCTGTGGAGCGCAGAAATGGATGCTGGTCAGAAGCAAGGTGCAGGCCCCACATCTGGAATTCTAACCGACTGGCCTCGGTACCCATTGTAAACCTTCCTTCCACAGGGCGAGCTCTGATTTAGAGCTGCTCACTAGTGTGCCTTAAACTGCATCAAGAGTCCTCATTAACACAAGAGACTAGAGGGAGGTTAGGGCCTGGAACCCCTCTGTTGGGCATCTGTTAGAGTCTGTGGATGGCACTCTGTAGTCGTTATAGATGCACCCAGGGGAAGATTCTCTCATGCATGATGCAATGTTCTTTATTTAACTGATTTTATACCCCCCAAAAAGAGGTTTTTATTATAAACAGAGCTACTTTTTCCACATCCCCTTTTCTAAATGGATCAGAATATACCCTCAGAGAAAGGACAATTTCTAGAATATTTAAAAATTTGGTAGAAATGTCAAATTCTTTTCTCAAGTCTCAAATGGAACGTTGTCTTATTTTGGATAGAATCAGAATGGTTCAAATGCAGTTAGAAATTTCTAAAATATATGCAATTTTTAGACTAGCTGTTTTCGTTATAGTGTCACTATTCAGACAATCAAAACAGCTTAATTTTGTGTGATTTAAATATTTCAACTGACTTGATAGAAAGGTAAGCTGCTTTTGACATTTTAAATATGAACAAGAAAGGGTTTTTACATTCAAATATACATCAGAAATAACATTCCTGTTTCATTTTTAATAAACACTTTTAAGAGAAAATTCTCCTCATTGTTTCATTTTGTAAAATAATCTTTCCCACATTTTCTAATTATTGACTAAGATGTATTTGGTCTTCAATGGTCCCATCTCTTGAAAAGTTGTTTATATCCTTACGTTACTGAGTATTCATTTTCTATGACAATCTCTCAATATCTATTCCAATCTCCCTTCACCCCCAAGAGAAACACAGGTATTTTAAGCAAGTGAGGCAATACAACTCGTTATCAACTGGGTTATGGTGACTCAATAATGCAATTTATGGATATTTTAGGGTCTCATCATTCAATACTTAACTTTAAAAACTACTCCAAAATCTAAACATAAATATGTATTTATGCTATTTGGTCTCAATCTTTAAAAAGGAAAATTTCGGCCAGGCTCATTGGCTCATGCCTGTAATTCCAGCAATTTGGGAGGCCAAGAGGGGCGGATCACCTGAGGTTGGGAGTTTGAGACCAGCCTAGCCAACATGGAGAAACCCTGTCTCTACCAAAAATACAAAACTAGCCAGGCTTGGTGGCACATGCCTGTAATCCCAGCCACTCAGGAGGCTGAGGCAGGAGAATCACTTGAACTCGGGAGGCGGAGGTTGCGGTGAGCCGAGGTCATGCCATTTCACTCCAGCCTGAGCAACAAGAGTGAAACTCTGTCTCAAAAAAAAAAGGGGGGGAAAATTTTGGTAAGAACTACAAAGAAGGCTTAAGGTGTGGCTAATTTCTACCTAATGAAAAGGAAAAAGGTGACTGGCATGGTGGCTCATGCCTGTAATCCTGGCACTTTGGGAGGCCAAGGCAGCAGACTGCCTGAGCTCAGGAATTTGATACCAACTTGGGCAACATGGAGAAACCCCGTCTCTATTAAAAATACAACAAAAAAATAGCCAGTCAAGGTAGCACATGCCTATAGTCCCAGCTACTCAGGAAGCTGAGGCATGAGAATCGCTTGAACCCAGCAGGCAGAGGTTGCAGTGAATGGAGAGTGTACCACTTCGATTCAACATGGGCAACAGAGTGAGACTCTGTCTCCAAAAAAAAAAGAAGAGCTGAAAGGTTAAAAGTGCTCAAATTGATTAATTAATAGACTGATTGATTGAATGGGACAGTAGGTTAGTAATTAATGCATGACTGAATGCCCAGCCAGGACATGGTGGCTAAAGCAATATTTCTTTACATAAGATAGTATTGACTATGAATTATCCATGTGGCATCAACTGTCCATAAGGAAAGAGAGTGAAGGGGGAAGACAGAAATGGACTACACTGGACATTTAGAATTGTTGCACTAAATGGTATGGAATTATTAAAGGTAAAGAGTGTTTAGGAAAGAAGAATAAACCAAAATTTGCAATCTAGGAAAATACGCATGATTTTAACAGTTTCAAAGAATTCCATGAAAGAGAATTTTATTTTCAACCACGATTGTATTTTTCACTAGCAGTTCAGTATTCCAAAGGTAGCATGTACTTACATCCACAGAAAAGGTCAATATTTAGATCACCCTAAACTGCCTTATAACTGTATAGATCATGAATATATTGTGAATAAAATATGTGATACCTCTGGATGGAAATACAGTCTTCTGGCCAAAAGGAAGATTGAAAACAGGAAGGACACGTGAAGCAAAGTGCAACTAACATGATATAAGCCTTTCCAAATGGCTCTCATGATCCACAGCAGCCGCCTCCTCTCAATTGTGACTGATACAAGCTTTACCAACACAACCAGTACCATCTTTCGGTGTCCATCAAGCAAACAGTGCTCCAGCACAGCGTTGTCTGGCTCAATACATGTTCATCACGGATGGCTGAATGCACAACTCTTCCCATCTTGTTGAGGGACTTCTACTCCCCCAATCCTGACACAAGACAAATCTATTTACATATCCTGTTTCAGGTTTTAAAATGCAGAAAGAGCATTATTCCTATGATATTTTTTTAAATGTCTCTATTAAGGCAATTAATTGTAATTAGATGGCCCTGAAGGATGACACAGTGCCATAAGCCTGTATAAGAGCAATATTAAAATGTCTTAGCTTTCAAAAGGTATGTAGGCGAGAGTTCGTGCACATGTGTACGTTTTTAAAGAATCTTAAGATGACAGAGCTTCAAAAAAGAGAGGCATCTCATTTAATAATTTTGTGATTTTTTTTTAGCTTAGAGAGGGATGAAAGTGAAGAAAATCTCCAGAGGATTTTTCTTGTTGGTGTTGGTTTCAAATTCCAAAACTCCTAAAGACGAGAAGGAGTTATAAATATTGAAAAAGAGAAAATTAGAATAATCGTTGCAGTATTATACTGGGATTGGAATTAGTGTGAACCCATGGTTTCAAAAATATATAGTAACAAACATGAATATAAAAGTGATGTACACACATATCAATATTCACATATTCCTTAAACCTATCCACTGAGAGGGCCTAGAAGTCATGATAACCCGACAGTGACGAACACATCTAGTATGTGCTTCCCTTCACATACTATTCTTGGTGGGAGCTAGGGACACTTGGAGAGATCGCCAATTCCAGGATTGGGGCAGGGAAAGTACCAGAGGATCCTGGGATATCTTGTGATGCTAGAAAGCAGGATGTACTCAAAGGATGATGGGGACATGTGAGAAGGATACAGGAGCTAGCTTGATGGAATTCCCTCTGGCCAAACTGGGCACAATTTGAGCACCAAAATGCATAATGATAGTAATGGAATAAAACTCATTGAATAACATAGAAAATCATGAAAACATACAGATATAAAGAAATTAATACATTTGACAGTTTGATAAGGCACAGAATATTACACAGTTCCCAGTATCTTCCCATAAGATATCGATTAATTGCAAAGAGGGAAAAGATTATCTTTCCAGTTGAGAAGGCTGGCAGACACTGCCCTTGTCAAGTCATCAAAGTGAACCCTATCAGTAATGGAACAAAATTCCTGGATAAGAAGAACTAGCATCACCTCTGTAATATTCTTGTCAATCACAGAACCTGAATGTAAGTATGAGGAGGCACCAGACAAACCCAAAATGAAGGACATTCTACAAAATAAATGACCAGTAATTTTCAAAAACATGAAGGTCATGAAAACTGAGGAAACACTGAGGAACCATCTAGTCTAAAGGAGGCAAGAGAAACACGACAACTAAACATAAGGTGTGATTCTGAAGAGATTCCATTTCCAAGAGACAATTGGTGAGACCTGAATAGGATTTGGGGCAATGGGTGAAACCTGAATAGGATCTTGAATGTATCTATGTTAATCATCTGATTTTGATGGTTATGTTGCATATCTATAGGATAATGTCCTTGTTTATAGGAAATTCACACTAAAGTATTCAGGGTAATATGTTACTAGGTGGACAACTTATTATAACCGGTTCAGAAAAAAAGTCTTTGTTTTGTGCTTCCAACTTTTCTGTAAGTTTGTAGTTGCTTCAAGATTAAAAACAAAGAATTTTAATACTGAGGCAAGAGCCTCACTGTCAGAGAATCTGGATGGGTTTGAAGTGGGACTCAGGCATGTGCCTTTTTTTAAAAGCTCCCTTGGTGTTTCCAATGTGCAACCAGGGTTGAGATACATTGTCTAAACTCTGGACAAACCCTCTCATTTTACAAAAACTGAGTATTATTCAGATGCCAGGCCAAAGGTCATACAGCTGGCAGAACAGACACCAGAACTCAGGTCTTCACATTCCTACTTGGTTCATGCATTCATTTTATTGATAGCATATTTAGGGCACTGTGCTGGGTGTTTTAGAAGAAACAGTAAAACATATGTGCTTGTAACAGAGCTAATGCCTCCTCCTCTATAGCATTTTATTGCTTGTAAAGTGTTTTAACATTTCTTTTGGTTGTCAAAGCAGACCACTTGAGTATTATTACTTCGGTTTTACAGACAAGGAAACGAAGGTTACAGTGAGTGAGTGATATCCTGCTGTCAGGCCCAGGACTCATGTCTGCTGACACCTAGGCCAGAGTTTTTCTACCACACTCTACTAGTTTAATAGTAGACAGCAAATGTGAAATGTCGAATGAGTAATAAAGAGAATAAGCATCCTGGGGACACACAGGAACTTGAGGTCATTCCAGGTGCTGTATTGGGGAGAACTTATTAAAAGAAGAAAGATGTGAGTTGCAAATTGAAGGACAGTTCAGAAAGATTATTTAAGCAGAGAGAGATGTAGTCATTCTAAACAGACAGAGTATATGAGCAGAAGACAAGTAGAGAATGAAAGTTCAATGTCTTGTGGGAAATGGTGGGTACAGGAAAGGCTTCACATCAATAAAAAAAATCCTATCAGAAAGATTATATGAGAATACACAATCCTCGAGTCTCCCATGGAACCCCAAGCTGGCTGAATAGCGTGGGTTAGAAATCAGGGAAAACTGGACTGTGAATGTGAGTCTTATATTTTCATTATTATTGATTATGTAATGAAAAAGAATGGAAGCTTCTGGTACTCAGTGCTTCCCACAATGAAATGAGAAGGCCAAAGATAACCAATCTTAAAGATTCTACTGAGTGAGAATCATTAATTAATCTGGCAGGAAGGAGGAAGTAGTATGCATTGATCTCATATTAACTGCCTGTCCCTTTGCAGGGCAGCTAACTTAGGGCATCTAATTTATACCACCTGGCAACATCATGAGTTAGGAATCACTGTCCCTCTTTCACAGATAAGGAAGCTGAGGATAGGAAGGATTCATTGAACACTTCAAGGTCACCCACCCACCCACCTGGGTATGTTGCAGGACAGAGGTTTGAACTTAGAGCGACCACCACTCAAGTCCATTCTCTCTCCTTATGTCCCTGCTCAAGGCCAGCAGGCAAGGCCACTGTGTGCCCAGCTCTGAGGAGGGTGCACTAGAACTAGGCCTCTCTAAACCCTAAAGTAGTATTTTGTCACAAAATTCACCCCCAAACTTGATAACATTTGTTTAATTGATATGTACTTATTTCTCTAAATTGACTGGTTAAGTAGAGCAAACATCTATTTCTTTTGACTTTTATCAAAACAGTAATTTATTGCTCTGAAAAAGTTGATAGTGTAAAACTAGAAATATTATGTCAATGAAAAGATCTGCGATCAAGAAAAAACTCTGACTCTGCTGGAGCTAGGGGGATTGCAGAGTCTAAGGATGAACTTGAAGACAGCAGTTTGAAAGGAGGAAGAAATTCCAGAATGAATGAGTTGTCTTAACTTCTGGTTCTGAATATCGAAAACAAAACATTACATCATGTCCTGTGGTCATCACATCATTGCGACATGGGAAAAGGGCTCTAATTGATGCCTTTGTTGAAGATCCGTGGAAATGAAGCATTAGTTGACACTACTAATGACTGAGGGTGGGAATGAAAAAATGTTTTATCTGGGGAAAGAGATGGGGCTGGGATCAGAAAAGAAGGTGCATCCTATGCCAGACCATCAAGGACAGTGGCATTTTATGAAAACTGGGCAATGCTTTTTCTGCTCAGACTGATACCCATACATAAGTCCACACAGTCAACTGATGCAGTGGTCAAATGCCATCAACACTTACCCACATCAGTTACCTACCTCACATCATTTGTTGAACGTCTTCAAAGGAGCAAATATGTTTACTGCTTAGACACTGGGTACAGAGGGGTCATGGAGTTTGTGGGGAGGAGATAGATGTGACATCACCTCAAGGGCCTTGAGTCTGGGGAGCTGCTTGTAGTCATGATTACAGTCATAGGTCTTGATTTATTATCATGTGCACTACCTTTAAAAAGTCTGCCATTTCAACTGGCCAATATCCATTAGACTCCTCATTGCTTACCCTTTGCCACCTAAGATTAACCTTAGAAAAGACAATGAGCTTGTCGGGATTCAAGGCATAAGAAGAGTGAGAAGAAACAAAATTGTGTCTAAAATGATTGGTTTTATCCTCTTGATTCCTGAATGACTGGGTAGAAAACAAAAGCAGTTTCTGTTGTGGCCAGAAAAAAAAACATTGTGGGGCATTTCTTCAACTTTTTGCCAGAGAAAAAAGCTAGTTACTGAAAACAGCTGAGTGAATATGTTAAGTTTCTATTTGACAGGGTACTATGGAGAAATATTTTAAATAAGTGATTCATTTTTACTAAACATAAAAAGATAGACATTATTACATTATAAGAGTTATGAGAAAACAAATTATAAATCATGTTTGACAAACATTAGTTTAGACTCTGCATTTTGCAACAGATAGTTGCCCACTTTCAGGATTTTGTCTTGTATGATAATGAAGGGGAACTGTGGTATAGATTAGGCACACATTATTTCTAATTTGGCTTTTAAATATATTTTTATAATTTTCTTTAAAAGAGGTGTATTTGAATGTATTCCTTGGAGTAATGCTAAGCTGCTGTAACAAAAAGATTCCCAAGACAGTGACTTCAGAAATGCAGACATTTATTTTTCTCAACCCATCTGCAGTGGGCAGTCCAGGTCTTGGGACAGTCCTGCTCCACACAGGCTGCAGACACTCAGGATTCTTTCATTGCCAGGACATTGTCATCACAGTCAAAGGTGGGTTAACACTGTGTCTAAGTTCAGCCAGTAGGAAAAAGAAAGAATATCTAGATGAACCAGCTCAGTGCCCAAAGCTCCAGGCCCGGGATACACACATTAGATCTTTTCACATTCTACCAGAAAGGACTTGATAGCATCTAATTGCAAGGAATGCTGGGAAATGTAGTCTCTAGCTACACAGTCATGAACCCAGGGAGAAGCAGAAGAGATTTAGAGGATTACCAGCAGTCTGTACCCTGGTGATGTAGGAGAGGAAAAGATTTCCCTTTTTCTCCCATCACTAGGTTCATAATGAAGGTCCATATAACAAAAGAATACAACCAACCTACTCCAACCTGGTGTTTATCTTCAATCATGATGACTATTGTAGGGAAGGGAAGTTTATTAACTGTGAATTTCTTCATTTAATTTTTCTACTTTTTAACTTTACTTTCTCTATTTTTTAGCTTTTTTATACTCCTTACTGATATTACCTCTACTAAGTAGTGAGTTGTCAATCTAAAACCTAGATTGGTTGAAACTGGTACTTCTCATCAATATTCAAGGTGATAGCTGTATCCGTTGTACTGCAACATCAAGTAAAATGTCAGGACAAGAAACAAATTTGGGAAATTTGCTAAGTAGAATACTACTTGAGCAAAAATGCACTCTAAAGCCAGAGGCAAATAATTCGTGGCATTTAAGTCTTGTTGGCTACTCCATTATTGATTGGAATCAATTAGAAAAAAATCCATAATCATCATGTTCCTGTAAGAATAGATGTGTATACCCAAATAATCACTATGGGTGTTATTACTGGAAAACTAGAAATAAGGTTTTTCAGATGATTCAAACTCAGCATAATTAGGAGAGTTGGTAAGAATAAATTATGTAACTGGTTAATTCAGTGTCATTAACTTGAAGAAATCTTCAGCAGCATGGGTAAAACATTGAGAAGAATGGAAGGATAACACATATTACCCGAAAACACATTTTAAAATCTTTTTACTGTTAGAAAAATCCAAGAAAGTTTTCTAAAAAATAAATCCACTGAATAATTAATGACAAATTCAGAAATTCATGATGAAACTTTGATAGAAAAAGAATCGGAAATCTAGCAATAAGAATAAATATTGGACCAGAGGGAACCAGACTGCATGCCTTAGAAGATAAGCGTTTTCTTTTCTTTTCTTTGCTGTCATTTTCTGTGAATAGTTTCTTTATCTAATTTTCTTCTGAGTGAAGTGACAGGCTAGACTCTAACCTGAATAAATCAGCTGGTCAAAAAGTAGCTTTAGAGGCCAAATCCTTGGAAAATGTACCATATGCATTAATTCTCCAGAGCTCGGTTCCGATCTCATTGGTTAGAAATTATGTTAGGGCATTGGTTGTTTGGTCTCCCTAGACTATCAGAACCCATGCTTTGTCCTTATAAATTTGAGCTGGTGTCTGGTTTTGTTTGGGAAGAGAAATAAATAATATAACAAAACACACACAGGGGAAATCCAACAAGACCATCATTAATGTGCTAAATTATTTCTAATATCTATCACCCTCCTAACTCCATGACTGCAAATGTTTTGCATAGCAGTAAAGCTCTCTTTCTTTACCAAAATGGAGTAGAGGGAGGAACATTTGCATTTGACTTCTGCTGATAAAAATGAAACATTAAAATGCTATCTGGCAAGTAAGCAAAAGCACAGAGGAGGAAAGCCTGATTCTTTTTTAGACATAGTTCTTTGCAGAGTCCCCTTAAGAGTGCTCAGTAGGGTGTGACCATATTGCTCCCTGTGGTCATCATATGGTTTGCCCACGCAGACGCTGAATTGTTTTGTGGATGTGAAATATTGTATGTTACCCCGAGAGCTGTGGAGCCAGCAGATCCAGGAGCTGTTGTTGAGACTGACAGTTACATTGTGTTACTGAATAGTGAAACGGCAGAATCAAAAACACAAATGGGCCCAGACAGAATGTCCTGACCTTTCAGAAAAAGGCTGATTGGATATGGTGTAAGCTTGCCTTCATTTCCCTCCACAATCCATTACACCTTTCTCAGACCACTGTCTCAGATTAGGCGGCTCATATATGAGCTTCTCTTAAATTCTTATGTGAAAATATTTATGGGGGAAAAAAAAATCCCAGGAGCACTGCAGCAAACAACCACCTTCCCCCAAATAATTTATTCTTGATAGTTATTTTATATTAACATAGCCCAAAGACGACATTAATAACAAATAGTGTTATCTTTGTGGATCTAAGCATAGTGGTATTAATGCTTGTATTTAAATAAAAAAATGAAGACAGATGACCAGATATGGGAATGATTGTGTAATCAATGCTTGCAAACAAATGCCATTTAAATGTCTTTAAACTCATAAATTACTGTTTGCAATTACTATTCACCATATTGCTAATTTCTTCAAGCAACCTGTATATAAAATATGGAATGCACAGAAAGGTAGAAGTAATTAGTGTCTCATTTCTCTTTATAGATTTTTCTCTTAAAGAAGACTTTTTATAAACTAATGGTTTTCTTTATAATAAAATTCATTCATTGGTAAGTTTATAATTAAAATATAGCATATATTTTCATATGCTTATATTGATATAGCATATATTTTCATAAGTTTATATTATGTTTCTTTCACTTTATATGTGAAACTATTAAATATCACCATTTTAAAGATTGATGCTATTCATGTATGAAGATATATGTGATATATTATTAAATCCAGTGTCCTACATTGTCTGACACAAGCACCATTATGGTAAGTTAGAACAAGACGATAAAATAACAACTAAGATCATTAACATGACATAAAATTATAGCTTAAACTACATATTTATTTCTGTGACATTAGAGGTGGATAGTGAAGTGAGATTTTGACTGCCAGGAAAACTTGAATTCCAATATTCAAATAAAATAGTCAAGATGCACGTTTGTGGTTAAAAAAAAAAAAAAATGTGTGTGTGTATATATATGTGTGTGTGTGTGTGTGTGTATATATATATGGCTCCTCTTTATCCTTACTAAGATAGATTTCTCCTTCAATTTCATTTCTAGTAATTTTTTCCCTATAGAACAAACCTGTGGACACACAGAAGCCTTTTTAAAGAGTTCTGTCTTTCTCTGTCTCTTTTTCCTGTTTAGGATTTCTAGGCTGCCCTTCTACCTGACAAAATCTCCTTCATAAGTTAATACATTTTATTTCAACAGCTTCTTATTCTACAAACATCTACTACCACTAGACTTATGATATGTGATTTAAAAATATTTATAAGATTATATTTACTTGAATATTTAATTTGTCTAATCAGATAGAGGACTTAACTTCTCATCAGATTTTTAAACTCTGAACTTCTGCTCCAAAAGTCTGATGATTCTACTGGTATTTCTTGCATCTCTGTTACAGGAAAGGAAAGCATCTTCTGGCTCAATTAGCATGCTAAAGAATGGGTTTGGTTTTGAGCTCCATTAAAGTCAACTAAATAGATGCGCTGCATGTCTTTATTTCAAAAATAAAGCTGAACAATTAAATCCCGTGTCTCTTTGCTCAGCTTTTGATCCCACACAAAGCTTTCCCACTTGCTGCCTTTGGATGTAATGTTAACAAAGTCAGTTAACATCAAGCGCTGCAGTAACAGGCATGGCAGAATTCCTTGTTTTTGCTCAATCAGTCTGTGTTCAAACTATCAGTTTGATTTATTTGTCCACATTGACCCTTATTCACCACTTAATTATCCTCGTATAATGTTTCAAGAGGCTCCTGACACAAGGAGAAAGACAATTGCCGACGTTCTGTAAAACAACAGTTGACCTGATGGGCCCAAATGAAGACCGTGGGTCGAAGGTTGTTTGCTTTTGGAAGAACCCACTTCTCCTGTCCGAGAGCTGCGGCCAGAGCCACTCGCTGTGGGTGCCACAGGCTGGCCGGTCAAGCTGTTAATCAGGTTCTCAAACTGTGAGCTGACCATCACCACTGGATACTCACGGCGTTTTGCTCTATCGGCCTCTCCAAATCCCGTGGTATGTTGGGTGCATTAGAGTTCAGAAAAAAACAAAACCCATCCACCCACTAACACACCCCCCCACACACACACACACACACAGAGCACCTCAATTTCAGTAATGTCTTTATTAGTATATGGTTACTACTGTGATTGGAAACACATTTTCTCACTTTGTGTATGAACAGGAAAGGTTTTAGAATCACAGGTATGAAATGAGAAATAATATTTAAACATTGAACTGCTTCATATTGTAGTTGATCTCTAAGCTCCTGCTCATAAATCAGATGAATTATAATTTTATTGGAAAACAAACCAATGTCTTTTATACCTAACCAGAAATACTATTTATTGCAATAGGTTTCATGTGAAATTAAGGCAATTATTTTAGAACTGTTGAAATCTGACAACTATTCTACATTCAGAGCCCTTAACATTCAAATATAAATAACTGATGGTTAAAAGCAGATAACAAACGTCAACATTTCTAGAAAAACAGCCCATATAAATATAAAATTATAATTTTATATTTTGAAGTGATTTTCTATAAAAATTTAAAATCTTTTCTGGCAAGTTGAGCCCATATTTCATTTGGCTCCATCTTGGTATGCATATATGGTTTTTGCAACACCCTACTAACCTTGGTTTGTCATTTTAATTTTTTATACATTTTCCTCTCTTGTTTAGTATATTTTCCATTCCATCTTATTAAATTTTGCTCTGCACAGTTACCAATGCAAATGACAGCATAATTGTTTTTCGTACATTAAAAATGTTCATCAATGTTGTTTGAACCGAAAATTAGAAAATCATATTCCGCAATGGCCTCTATGTATTGGCGGTGTTTATTCTTCTGTGTCTTAGCCTTTCTCTGTGATGGGCATATGATCACAAATGTTGCTGCACCGAAACAATATCACAAGAATTAGATAAATGACAGGTGGCAATTTCAAAATGAAAAATAGGAAATATTTCTAAAAGCTACTTGGCAGGATTTGTTTTTACTGCTGTAAGTGTAACCAAAACCCTGGGAAGCATTTTTGGAAGTCCCAGTTACCAGTATGAAAGTCACCAGAATAGAGTCTTATACAAGCCACAACCCCGAACTCTCATTCTGTCACCCTGGGGAGGTCTGAAATCCCAGCAGAGATGGTCTGGTGGCCAGTGACCTTCTGTATAATTTGGTGCAGAGGGACTGAGCATCTGGAGGCCAACCACATGGCCTGGGCATCCCACTCAAACTTGCTATTTCCTCATCATCGAGGGCCTTCTATCTTCTGAGGTTGGATACAGAGTCCCTAGGAGCCCCGGTGGTGTTCAAGATGACACATGTCTGAGAGGACATGAGCTGAGCCAGGCATACCAGCAACCTGTAGCCCTGCATACCCGGCTTTGACCAGGGTGGATCCACTTTTTTCAGTTCTTTTCCATATGAGATTTTTTTTTTCCAGAATGAAGTGTCCTGTGGCCTTTAAAGAGTTTTGTTTTGTTTTAAGCCCTGAATATACAGTCCTTCCAGCTCTGGGATTATGTAACTCCAGGAATCAAACCATAGTTCTTACCGCTGAAAGAATACAATAAGACTAAGTAGAACAGGCAAAAAACCTCAGGTGGAAAATTTGGTCTCCATGTTGTCCCTTAAACAGGCCTACCATCCTTCCAGTGGGTTCAATTATTTGCTAATGGAGAAACCATTCCATATGTTCGCCTGTCTGCAAACACATGGGCCTGAGATCCCCTAAGTAAGAACACCAGTGGCAAGGTGAAGACACAGACATCAGGGCCTTGTTCCAACATGGACTCCTGCTCTAAGAAAGCCCACAGAGCTGTTCTCTCTGCTCTGGCCATGTTCTCTAATACCAAGGAATTTTCATGACATGTTCCAATAGAAATGATCAAAATGAAAATCTCTCTGAGAAAAATACAGCCCTCTTCTAAAAATTACTGGTGTTGTTGCTTTATCTCATTTTTCTGCTCAATGTTTCTTTCCACCTGAAAAATTTTTTATTTTATTATTATTTATTATTATTATTATTACTGTTATTATTTTGAGATGGAGTCACGCTCTGTCGCCCAGGCTGGAGGGTAGTGGCGCCATCTGGGCTCACTGTAAGCTCCGCCCCATGGGTTCACGCCATTCTCCTGCCTCAGCCTCCTGAGTAGCTGGGACTAGAGGCGCCCGCCACCACGCCCGGCTCATTTTTTTGTATTTTTAGTACAGATGGGGTTTCACTGTGTTGGCCAGGATGGGCTCGATCTCCTGACCTCATGATCTGCCCGCCTCAGCCTCCCAAAGTGCTGGGATTACAGGCGTGAGCCACCATGCCCAGCTGGAAAAAAATTTTTTAATCTGAAAAAATAATTTACTTTCAACTCTTTTTGCTACCTGTATCTGTTTCCTTGCAAATCAGGTCTTTGTCAAAAGTTCATATCAGCAGCCCAAAGAACCACAGGATTCTCTCACAGATCCACTTTTGCATCTGCCAGTGATTAAAAACAAAGGACAGACGTAAAAGCAATCCAGGTGAGAAGGGGTTACCAGGAGCCACAGAAATAAGCACATTTTAGCAAATATGCTTAACTAACTCTCGTCACTGTAAACCTCACAACTAATTGAATTAAGGTTAACATGAATCTTAACAAGAAGATAAAAAAGAATTGGACTCTGAATAAAATTCTAAATTTACCAGAGTATTTTGGATTATTATCCAAATGAATAGAATGGGCTGGGTTAATACATTGCTAGATTTGATTTTTGATGGAGTAAAACTTCAACAAACCAGACCTTGGTCCTCCTGAAGACAAGTGGTTGAATAATACTTGAGAACTTCCCATGTTTCAGGAACTGTGAGAGTCTTTAGGTACCTTGAAAGCACAGATGACTTCTCTATTTGACACCAGTATGCCCTTGAAAAAGTTCTTCTGTCTTTCAGCATCACAATTTCTCTCTATGTAAAATGTTGGGAGAATGTAGTGTAGCGAGGTAACCTAAATACATCGCCTACCTCATGCCCGTCACAAAGAAAGTGATCTAGAATTTAGTTTTCCTTCAATTCAGTTCCTTATGTAATCCCACAGCACCTATGAAACAGGTGTGATCATCCTTCTAGGGATGCAATGGCTAGGCCTGGTGGCTCATGCCTGTAATCCAGCACTTCGGGAGTCCGAGGCGGATGCATCACCTGAGGTCAGGAGTTCAACACCTGTAATCCCAGCTACTACGGAGGCTCAGGCAGGAGAATCACTTGAATCTGGGGGCAGAGGTTGCAGTGAGCCAAGATCGTGGCACTTCACTCCAGCCTGGGCAAAAGATTGAGACTCCATCTCAAAAAAAAAAAAAAGTGGCGGGTGGGGGGTGCACTAACTTCGGCTTGGGAGACTGATCACAATGCAAACGTAGGTGTCCTGGAGTCTCCAGCCTGTGATGGCCAACATAACGCAAATTTAACCTCAACATGTACATATTTGTGGGGAAGCATGCTATAGGTTGAAGGGAGGGAGATAGAAAAGAAGTAGAAAAATATGGAGACATATAGCTACATATATGTGACTATATATCCTACATCTGAGCTTGGAAGCCATGCAAAATGGCCAAGTCCTGACTGGAGATGTTGTAAGAGAAGCAATGAGGTACACAGTTTTTTGGTTTAAAACAGTAGTTCTGGCAGGAGGTAGGAATTCAGTTCCCCAGAGGACATTGGGCAATGTCTGAAAACATTTTGGTGATTACAATGCGGGAGGCAGTGTTACTGGCATCTGGTGGGTAGAGACCAAGGATGCTGCCAAATATCGTAGAAGGCCCAAGGCAGCTCCCTACAGCAAAAAATCATGCAGCCCAAAATGTCAGTAGCACTGAGATTGAGACACTGGTTTCAAATGAAAAGTTCAATAAGAACAATAAAATAGTCTTTTCATGTATTTATTCCTTTTCATTAATAGTCTTTAAATATTCTGGCAATAATGTCAAATGGAGGTTTGCTCAGTACACTAATTTTGTGAGAAGGTTACAATGGTTCTGGGGTAAGAAAATTATGTGTTTAAATAAATGCATTGTTTCTAATACTGGAATGAAGATAGCTCTCAGATAGTTGATATTTAAAGTATTTATAGGTTTTAAATCACAACAGGTACTAAAAAAACATATTTATAGACTTTAAATCACAAAAGGTACTAAAAGGTACCAGTCATTAAATGTTGGTCTAAAATAAAAGTATAAAATGTTCTCATGAAATTTTCTTCTGAGAAAATGTGAATTCCTTGCCTTCAATTATTTGAATTCTGGGGATTTGGAACAAACAACATCCAAAATTGATCGTGCATCACAGAAAAAGATGTAGGAAAGATAAAGACACAAGTTTAAGATCATTTTAAACATGTGTACTGCTTTAAATGTCTATATTTTGCTCAAACTGGTACCTTCCCTGTAAAACTGACACTGAATCCAAACAAGATGACACAATAATATTCTTCAAAGAACGAAGAGTAGACGCAATATATAGTTTACCTGTGTGTCAAAAAAACAAAACTAGCTTGCTCATTGAAAACCAGCTACTTGTGGAGGAAAAAAATAAAGGCAATTCGTTTTCTTATTTTACATGAGTCTTTCTAACACGAAAAAGCATGAAGACTGAGTGTTCAGTAGAGTCTACAATGTTGACCCCAAAGTTCAGGATTGCATTGTTATGTTTGACTCTGTCTGATGGCAGAAGGGCTTCTGTCTCCCAGCATCTAATAAGGAAAATCAAGTTGTCTTTTCCATGCGGTGACTCCTATCAGCAGAATTTTAAATATACTTTTAATAAAAGCACATGAACATGTGAAACTTTATGGTTGGTATGGGTAGATGGAAAACCATTAAAAATGTTTTTAATATGGAAAATTTAAGACCACAAAATCAGTATATATCAAAGACTTTGGCCAAGGCATACCAATAAAGCATTCACCTACTGCGTAATGTTAACACAGGGCAAGATAAAAGTAAAGCTGGTTCATTTCTTCCCATCACAACAAAAAGGTTGATAAAGAGCATACTTGATATCAAACAGAGCTTCCTGCTGGCTTCAGTTACCTGGGAGTTTGGAGCCTGTGGTTTGAATAATGTTCCGCCTACAATAGGAAAGACAGCAGAAGTGTGGAGAGACTGATGGGGCTTCCTGCAGGCTGAGCTTTCAGAGTTCAAACTCGTTCTTTATTCTCGAGTAGAAACGATAACGAATGTGTAAATAAATAGTCACGGATCTTCTGAAGTTCCTCTTTTGGTGCTGGGAATTGCATAATGGTGCACCCAGTGGAGATGAGCCGCCTTCCTCAAACTGTACTCCAGAGTTACGTAAGTTATCAAAAGAATTGGCAAAGAAAAATTTTTCACAAATTCACCTGAAAATAAATCTCTGTATATGAGATTCCTGAAGAGACAGAGTTTAAACAGCTGGGGCATTGACTAAAGAAAATTTGATCATGAAAAACATAAAATCTGTAATATTAATAGACTTCCTACACATGCATAAGTTATCACTTTAATGACTATAAGTTTTGTCTCTTTAATTCTGGAAAATATGTTGCCAAACTAATAAAATCTTAATATAAAAATCTAAATTTTAAGATGAAATATACCTACACCTGCTAGAGGTCATAATTTTTTTTTCCTAAAAGGAATGCCTACATTACTATCAAAGAGACCTCCTCTTGATCCTCATGAACTTAGACATTATTTGTCCCATTTTCAAACATATCAATAAAAACACTTAAGAAAACACATTTTGTAATTTCATACATCATGTTCTAATCATTTCTAACCATTCAAATAACAATTATATTTGTCATTCAAATTTTTGAAATCCACCTTGGTTTCTGTTATTAGCAGATATGCTTTGAGTAATGCACAGACGGAAATACTTTAACTTTTGACAAATGAGCCTTTAAGTTAAAGGAAGGTGGAGACAAAGAAAATTCTGATACAATTCAAACTGGCTGAGCTATAGAAGCAGTTCCGAGTGACCACGAGAGGGCAGCAACCTCAAATAGTTGTGAGGGGGAGGGGCGGGGGCGACAGGGACGCAATTTATGGTGGTTAGTGGAATCTATTTAGAACTTCAAAGTCGTGTACTGTTTTCTAACTCCTCCAGTCGAAACCCAGAAAAGGGAGAACAAGCATTTTTTTTTTTTCACCAACTTAAAAAACAAGTGGAAAAAATTCTAAAGCAGAAATAATAACACTTTACAGTGCTTAACCATGTGTCCAGCACTGTTCTAAGGGCTTTACAAATATTAACTCCCTTAGTTCTCCTAAGAACCCTGTGATGTGCACACCATTATTACTCCCAATCTTATAGAAAAGGAAACAGAGGCACGGGGCGTTTATCACTTGCTCCAGTCACGTAGCTGCCAAGCGGTGGAGTTGGGATGCAGACCACAGCGGCTGACTCCGAGTCCAGGCAGAAGACTTCTCCAACGGAACTGAGAATTCCCAGAGGGTCCTCTGTTCTAGTGAGTCATTAAGCCTCTCTGATGAACCGGAAGTCAGATAGTAACTTCCTCCTTTCACCCAATTTTCTTAGAAGATACAGTGTGGGTTTTTTTGTCTTATTTTTCCATAATAATAACCATCTGCTCTTAAAAAGAAATCCATCCTGTACTTCTTTGAAATGCACACTATTACAGGCATATGTGTCATATTAAGACTCATCAAAGAGAATAATGACTATGTTTAGGCTTTGAGTCTTAAGACAGTGAAAACCTAAATGTACACAAAAGTAAGTAAAGACTCGAGCCTCGGCCAGCACCGGGCTTATAAATTGGTTAAACCAACAGCCTACGTATGGGGAAAAATGAAGAATATCTACAAAATAATATATTATTATATCCTCATCATGATATTGAAAAAATTGACTCAAGAATTACTTGAAGGGGATCCCAAGCTAGAATAAGAAAAAGAAAAATCAAATTAATTAATCAATCAGGAGTATCAAATCAAAACAAGGTTTAAAAATACACTTATAGGCGGGGTGCGGTGGCTCAAGCCTGTAATCCCAACACTTTGGGAGGCCGAGACGGGCGGATCACGAGGTCAGGAGATCGAGACCATCCTGGCTAACACGGTGAAACCCCGTCTCTA
>NW_012101965.1:2146501-2167944 GCF_000951045.1 Mandrillus leucophaeus
GCAGAATGTGTTTGAAGAATGGCAAAAAGCCATAATTAGCTAAAATCTGTGATCTTTGGAGAAAGGTGGGGAAAAGGAGCCAGGAAATATAGGGGATGGAGAGGAGGAAAAATATCTTTCTTTCCTTCTACTCATCCTAGGTTCATGGCTGAGGCCCTATAACAAAATTAAGATTAACAAAAGAGGCTAGGCACAGTGGCTCACACTTGTAATACCAACATTTTGGGAGACCAAAGTGGAAGGATTGCTTCAGCCAAGGAGTTTGAGACCAGCCTAGGCAACATAGGAAGACACTATCTCTACAAAAAATTAGCTGAGTATGATGGCATATGCCTGTAGTCCCAGTTACTCAGGAGGTTGAGGTGGGAGGATTGATTGATCCTGGGAGGTAAAGGCTGCAGTAAGCCATGATTGCACCACTGCACCCCAGCCTAGGTGACAGAGCAAGACACTGTCTCAAAAAAAAAAAAAAAGTAATGAAAGAAAAGCATAGAAATGTGTTTAATATAAATTTTATATGATACCAGAGCCTTCATAAGGAAATGAAGACCTGAAGAAACAGTTCAACCTGAATGTTTTTTGTTTTGTTTTGTTTTGTTTTGAGACAGAGTCTCGCTCTGTGGCACAGGCTGGAGTGCAGTGGTGGGATCCCGGCTCACTGCAAGCTCCGCCTCCCAGGTTCACACCATTCTCCTGCCTCAACCTCCCGAGTAGCTGGAACTACAGGTGACTGTCACCACGCCTGGCTAATTTTTCATATTTTTAGTAGAGATGGGGTTTCACCGTGTTAGCCAGGATGGTCTTAATCTCCTGACCTCGTGATCTGCCCGCCTCAACCTCCCAAAATGCTGGGATTACAGGCGTGAGCCACTGCGCCCGGCCCTGAATGTTTTTTATAGTAGGTATGATGAAGAGCGGACAGTCATGAGGAAATATGACAGGGCAAAAAGAGTATCATCTAATGGTAATAAACTTCTTCCAGTTTACCATTAACTGGGAAAAGGCCTGCTTGTTCAGATTCTTCTCTGTGACCTTTCATCTTCAGAGAGAAGGATATTCCTGTCCTCTGGGTATAAGGAAAGCATCTCTCATATGAGAGTCTTATGACCTTCTTCAGGGGAGGGTCAGAATATCCCCCCAGGTTTTATGACAGGAAGAAGGCCAGCGGCAGGAGCGGGAAAGCATGTGAGAGTGACTTTCCCACTTCTTCAGTTTTCTCAAATTACTTCAGCTTAAAATATCCAATATGCCAAGGTTCCATATTTTGGGATAGTGAGTCCTGAACCCCATCAAGGGCAATGGGATCTGAAGTCTCTGAAATGAAAATCTTAGTAAGGGACTTGACTTTCATACTGTAGGAAATAGAGAAAATAAGAATAAATTCTGGTGCATATCTAGTGTGCAAGTAAAAGGTTATCTTCAAATGTGTTATGAAGTATTCATATGAAGGATTGAATCATGAGTTCCTTTAGGGTCACAGGTGCTGCCCAATCAGGAAAGCAAGCCCACAATTTCAAATGGCTTAATGAATAGGAGCAGCAACAAATAAAAAAGAAGTACGGAAAGAGAGGTGAAAAGAGAAAGTGAGTAAGGGCAAGTAAAGAACAC
Organism: Mandrillus leucophaeus; assembly: GCF_000951045.1. NCBI lineage: Eukaryota > Metazoa > Chordata > Mammalia > Primates > Cercopithecidae > Mandrillus > Mandrillus leucophaeus. The sequence continues at coordinate 2,148,110 of NW_012101965.1, forward strand.
GTAATAGAGGTAGTGTCTCCAGAACACGCAAGAGAGGAGATTTAAGCAATCATGGTCTGTTTATCCGTTAATGTCCATCAGCCTCAGACCAGCAAAATGATCAAGAGGATCTAATTACCTAAATCAGACATTTTAAAACATAGGCATGTGCCTCTCAAGCATTTTGAGCTCCTACTATGTTCAAGGCACTGTACTAGGCGCTAGGTAATCCAAGATGAAAGAGAGATGATTTCTGCTGCCCAGAAATTTATAGTCTGTATAGGAGCAGGGTGAAGATGGCCAATAATAAAAATCATTGTACTATAGTCAAGACCTCACGAAGAGCTGTCTGCATAGTTCTATGATATTAGAGAAATAAGGAACATCCTTCATTCAGAAGGATGTTTAGGGTATTTATTATTATTATTATTATTATTATTATTATTTTAGAGACAGGCCTTCACTATGTTGCTCAGGCTGGACTCAAAATCCTGGACTTAAGGCATCCTCCTTCTCAGAGTCCCAGGTAGCTGGGATTACAGACAGGAGCCACCACGCACAGCAATGTTCAGGTTATTGTTTTCCAGGACTGTCCTGGCGAAGGATGTTGTTCTTTCCTCTTCTCTTCTAGAAGATTCTATTTCTCTCTCAAGGTGTATTTCTCTGAAGAGGTTACTAAATCTTCTTTCACCCCAGCTCTTAATGAAGGCCTAATCAATGAATAAATGAATAAATGAGGAAATTGAATGTTTATTTGACAATTCAGGCCCCAAAAGTTTGCATAATCAAATATAAGAAAAAATCCTGCCTTGCAAAGAAAGAGCCTCTGTGTCTCTTCCCCCGCATCAAAAAAATAAATAAATAAAAGTTTAACAATGTACTTTTGTTTTACAAATAGTAAATTTAAACATTTCCTTGAAAGAAAACTGAGTGATGTCTACGCAGGCAAAAAAAAAAAGAGAGAGAGAGAGAGAGAGACAGATAAAAGTGGATACTACACTGAATAGGAAATTGAAAGATAGTTTTTATCCTAGCTTGCTACCGTCTAACTGGATAAACTTAGACAATTTGAACTAGTATTTCCTCCCTGTTTGAACTAGTAGAAAATGTATTTACTAGCAACTTTTTTTTTCCCTTGGGGCATGGTAGAGAGAAAAAAAGTTAAAAGTCAATTCACAGTGATCAGAAATGAAAAAAATAATGAAACTTTAAAAAATATGTTTTTAGGCACTTTATTACATGTTTGGATTTAGTGTACATAATGTATGCAATATTACTTCATGTTCAAAATTATTCCAACATGCATTGTTCTTGTACTGCAGATGAAGAGTCTGAAATCCAAAGTTGTTACATACTCCCCCAAAGTGGCCAAACTAATAAAGTAGAGCTATGCCATATATATGAGATACATTCCATAAGCATAAAATGCAAAATCCCTAAATGCGATTTTCTCATTGCATAGGAAAATGATTTGAAAGTTTTTGAGAAAGTACTATAATCAGGTTAACTTTACATATACAGTAGTAACATGATGCAGAAAAAAATTATTTTCTCATGAATTTAACAAACAATTGCTAAATAAGTTATTGTGCCAAGGACTGGGGTGCAATACAATAGAAATCGTGTCCATCCCAGAGAGTTTTCAGTGTAATGAGAGATGTAAATACGTAATCAGCCAATTACAATTCAGTGGGGTAAGTATTGATAGAGGGGCAGAGGATACTCTGGGAAAACATAAAATGAGTTCTGAACTCTGTTTGAAGAGTCAGGAGAGCGTTGACGGACCAGCAGAAGTGAGCCAGGTGAAATGTGGGTAGGAGTGTTCCTGAGAGGGGAAAGAAAATGAGCAGAGACCCTAATAATAGAGAGATATGACTTTTGGCTTATTCTGGGGAACTAATACAAGTTTCCTATGCCTAGAGGATAGGGTTTCAGATGGGGAATGGAGAGGGATGAAAGTAGCATTAGGTATAAAGGAGCCAGACTAACATGAGCCTTGAAGCTGTGGTTAGGAGACTGGACTTAATTCTAACCCTGCTGAGTATCACCTGATCCTGTTTGTGAGTTAGGGTGGAGGCTGAATTGGAGAGAAACACAACTGTAAGCAGGCTACCAAGTGTGATAGACTCCATTATTTGTTTGTGATTGTTTGCTCCCTCCTTACTCTGAGCATACTCTCCTGTGGGTATAGTATACTGCCCTATCCTAACAACTATGAGCTTGGCCACAGGACTCACTTTTGCCAACAAAATCTTGGTGGACTTGACATATGCCACCTCCGAGCAGAAGTTTTAAGTGTACGTGATGTGGTTCTGTCCTTCCTGAGCTTCTTCCCTTGGCCATGAGACTAGTTAGCCTCAAACAGGAACTTCTCCCTCAGCCTGAGTCCCAGAATGACAATAAGATGTGGAGCTCAGCCAAAGTCAGGCAAGCCTGGCTGGACTCAGGCAAGCCCCACCCAGCCAGTCAAGCCTGCGTTTAACCTACTGTCTTCATGTAACACAAACAAGAAATAAATGTTTGTTTGCTCATTAAACAACCAAAATTTTAGAATTGCCTGTTGTCACAATAATTGCTGACTAATCAACCAGCAATTATCACAGGTGAAATGTGATAATGTGAGAAACGTGAGAAATGATTGTAGTATAAATTAAAGTTGTGACACTGAGGTTGGGAGATTTGAGGGCTACCAAAGAAACAAAACCAAACAGGCCTTAGTAATTTATTAGAGGTAAAAGCGAAAAATATAGAGGAGCAAATCATGATATCAAGATTTCTGTCTCAGTAACTGGGGATGGGAAGCGAAGACTTATGTTAGAAAATTTTAAATGTTGAATTCTTTAGTAAGTACAAAGAAAATAATGGAGCATAACACTGACAAATATTTTAATACACATGTGTGTGATTATAATTACTAAAGTGACTATCATCCATCTCTATTAAGCATCTAACAAGTGGAAATAGGCTTAATTTGCATGAAAAGAGGTTATTACACTCAAGAATGACACTTCTGACTAAAAACGTTGTTAGATATTAGAATGCATTATCCATGGTATTCAAGGAATTTTCTTTTACAGGGTATATTTAGTTCCAGATTAGACATGGAATTTTCAAAATTAATTATGAAGGAAGATTTTTTTTTTTCTAGCAGTGTGATTTTACACCACTCTTTCCTATTCTTCAAGGCTTTGCTTAGGTTAATTTTATCTCTCTGGGCCTTCATTTCACCATCTGTAAAAACAAGAAATGGGACTGGATGGTTTTCAAAGCTCCTCACAGTTTGGAAACCGCGAAACAGACCCCACCAGGACTGTAGAACATTATGGAGTAAACCCATAGTCTGGGTTATGAAAGGGACCTTGGGAGCCTTGGGAAAGGTACCTGTATATAATGTCCTTTATATATATCAATATTGATATTGCCAGAGATAGAGAGAAGACACTCTTTCCTGATAAGGAAAAATATTTAGTTAAAATTAGGTTCTGCATAATTAAAATGTGCAAAAAAAGGGTCGAGAAATGTAATTTTCTGTGACTTTTTAAATATGAATAGAAATCCCAAATATTTTATGCCTTATTCCTTGCTCTATGTGTCAACATAATTAAACTTTACAGTTTGACCTAATAGCTACATTTTGCCTTGGAAAAAAATATTAGGATACGCAATATCTACATATGCCTTTAGACCTAGCCCAGCATAAAATATGGTAAGTAATACTCATAATTATTGGATTTGACAAGTGGGCTGTTTTTACAGCTATGTGACTCCTAAATAACTAGATGCTTTAAGTACAGTTTAGCATTACTAAATGAGATTTTGCTTACAAAATGTCTGGCACATAATGAACATTCAAAAAACAGTATGTCATTAGCACTGTCAGGCCAGGCCTATCGTGGAGCGTCTGTAAATGCAGGTGGTGCTAAGTCTGATCACAAGATAACTGAAATCGCAGATTACCAATCAGTTAACAATATTTATTGGGTATAGAGTCCTGCAAATTCAGACACTGTTATGCAGAAAGGAAGGAAGTTCATGTTAGAAAATAGACTAAGCTATATGAGGAAGTTAGGCTGTAAAATGAAAAAAGAAAAAAAAAAACCACACACACACACACACACACACAAGAAGGTTTCTGATCACAGAGTTCCTCAAATTCTAAAAACAAAGAAGAACATGCTGACTTTTCATCTACCTGCTAAAAATAAAGCTAAAATAGATAAAGGCAGGTATTCTAAAATGCAAGGGTCACAGGACAAAAGGCCTGTACCCATGAAGTGTGGAAAAATTAGTTAAACTACCAACCCAACCCAACTACCAATCATTGGTAATCCGTGATTTCAGTTATTTTGTGGTCAGACTTAGCACCACCTGCATTTACAGACACTCCACAATAGGCCTGGCCTGACAGTGCTAATGATACATTGTTTTTTTTGAATGTTTATTATGTGCCAGATACTTTGTAAGCAACAGACCTCTTTATGCACTCATAGGGGCAGAATGATGTGACACCTTTCCTCACACAGCACAGTTGACATTTCTATAACAAAAGACCGGTTAGCAAGAGAAAAGCATAACAAATTTACTTAACCAAAGTTTTATGTGACGTGGGAAACTTCAGAGATGAAGACCCAAAGACCCCAGAAAACCCGTCTATTTGTGTGCTTAGGATCAATGAAGAATCGGTAGCCATGTAGAAGTGTGATTGGACCAAAAGGTGATAGACTGAGGGCAGAACCCAGCGAGGTCTGACTGATCAGATTCTTTTTGGCCTCCCTGGGTAGCCTTCTTTCCTCCTGGGTATGGGGCAGGGCCCCTCTGGAATGAGAGTTTTCAAGGAAGAAGGGAGAGAGTGACCTTTCTAGGTTTCATGACTTGCTTTGGAAGAAAGAGATTTTAGTTTTCATGACCCACCTTGGGAAAGAGGAATTCCGGTTTCGATGACTCGCTTTGTGGTAGAAAGAGGGGCAACAGATAGGAGGAAGGGAGAGGAGCGGAGAGACTGTGCTTCTCGGTCCTTCAATCTCCTTTAGTTCACAGTACTCAGCATGCCAAGGTGCCGCGCTTTGGAGTATCATATTGTCAGCCCCAATACCCTCACGACTAACAAAGCGTTTTACAGAGGACTTTTACTAGTCTCAGAATTAGTAGGGAACAGTCTTTTTGAGCTAAAAGATGGCCAATATGTAACTTTGCACATAGTAGCCACTCAGATGTTTTGAATGATAAATTGTCAGGGTTAAGAACCATTAACTCTGTAAAGGATAATTAAGTATTTGCTGTATCATACCCTCCATGAACTAATTAGAGTAATGACTATTTGCAGAGGATTCCACACAGGTAATTATTTGTAAGCAAGTTAACATATTTTAGAGGAAAGGGAAAAATTCAAATAATAGTTATTTCAGATATTATTCTCAGTTTTATGGTATGAAATACTGGTCTTAGTTTATTTACCTATTATATATGTATAATACCAAACACTTACAGTGCATATATGTGCCAAATACCATTCTAAGCGCAACTATGCATGTGTATACATTCATTGAATTCTCACAAAAACCCTATCAGGTAAGTCCCCATCTTACAAAAGAGAACACTGAGGCTTAGAAAGGTTAAGTAACTTGCTTCAGATCACCCAGCTAGTAAATGATAAAGACAGAATTCAGATGAGATCAGGCACACTCAGGGTGGTATGGCTGTAGACATAAAGCCAGAATTCAAACCTGGACAGTGTATCTTCGTTATCTGTGCTCTTAACCAAATTGTTGTGGTGTTCCTCCAGTAAACGAACTAAGATGTATTTCATTTCGGTATCTTTCACAAGACTGGAATTTCCACCAAGGCAAAGTGTAGCAACTCAAGTCACGTCTCATAAGTGCGAGTGTTGCATATTTTCCTTAGTATATTTAAAATGACTGCTGATGATAAAGGAAAATCTGCTTTTGACAAATCTCAAGCTCAGGCTCAGTTCAGTCTATCATGTCACTTTATAATATGAAAAATAAAATGAAAAATTTATGTATACATTAATGATCACCTTATTTATCTTTTCCATCATCCAAACTTTGAATGGAAGTGGATGAAAAGTGGTTCAAAAGGAATTAAAACAGAATTTAATTAGGCATTATATTTATGTCCCTATGTTTTTCAACTTTTACGTACTGTAAATAAAATTATAGTCCCCCATGTAATCATTTCCATTAACACTGATTTCCTGAGTGATTTGTGTGATAGAAACTTGTCAAATTCATTATCAATATAGATCAAGCAGAAACTATTAGCTCTGTTCTACCTGAATAATGCCTAACTTCAAGTGTGTTGTTCAAAGGCACCCTTATCATGATCCTGCTGCAGTTTGGAGTCTTGCCCCAGTGTCCTGCCTATCAAGAACTGTGAAGACCTAAGCTATTTACCAACATGCAAGCTAACAATTTATCCTGCCACAATTTCATGGATAATTGCAAAAGCCACGAGACTCTGGATTAGACACAAAGGACTTTCTTACTTCCGACACAACAGGTAGCATGAGTTTTCCTGTTCACATCAATCCCTTGTTCTGCTAAGACTCACTGGGGTAATGAAGGTGGGCTGGGTCAATATATGAAGGAGGTTTGCATCATAATGTAACTAGTATAGCCAATTTGCTAGCTTACTCTAAAAGTAACCCCTCCCTCTCTTTGTTCCTTGTTACATATAACTGCTTGCTAGAGAATTCCAGATGCCAATATTGAAATAATCTAGGCATGAAGTGGAGATAGCAGTTGCAATTTTCTCCCTTCTGAGAAGAAATTGGTGTGCAGTTAATCCATAACCCGACCCCCACTGAGATGATGCCAGCGAGGCCTCTGGTTGGTCCATTACTGAAAAAAGTCATCAGAAAATTACAAGCAGACTTGCACCCTGCACCATGCTGCGTAGTTTCCATGCCACCTTTACCCTTTAAACCTCTTTAGCCAAACTGAGAATTTGAGATGGTTTTTTGAGAGTTGAGTCAGGCCATTTCCTCAAGCTTCTAGCACTTGAAGAAACCTGCTTTCCTCCCACCAATCCTCACTTTTCGTGTCTGACTATTCAAGCAGTGAGCAACTGAATATGAATTTGGTTACAATAGCCAAGGAATCCCAAGTTTAGGAAAACTCTATTTTTCTTTAATGGGCTATAAACAAACCTACCCATTAAAGAAAATAATATCTCTCTATCTTTGCCCTAGAGAGAGATATTACTATACTGGACAGCAAACAAACCTGCCCTCTGTTCTGGAGACAGATCTTACCTCTGTTTTCCAAGACTGTTTACTATACAAACATCTTTGAAAAGAACAAGAGCTCTATTAGTTCTGCTCACAAGATGTAAGAAGTGAAAGAGATCTATGGAGAACTACCTTTCAACATACCTTTACTGCCAGAGTCATGTGACTACAGCCATTTGTCTGCAACATACTCTTTCATAGCCAGGTGACTCAAGTCAAGGATCAGGATCAGTTTGCAGGAACTCTGATTCCCATCCAACAATAAAATCCTTGTCATAAACCTCCAAACCACAGAAGCCTGGAAATCTACAAATACTACTCACCCAGATGCTGACCAGCCCACTAAAAGTGAAAATAGACTTTTGCTGTAACTATTCAGAACAGAGAAGGAATCTCTGAGGGTTTGTACCTACTGTTTTTCTCTTTACCTTTTAGCATCCCCACTCCTACCCAGAAAGAATACATATTATCTACCATTCTGTTTAATCTATTTAGGTCATGTCTTTGGCAATTTATGGACTTTGCAAAATTTGTCTCTACACTATATTCCTTCTACTATCATCATTCCTCATGCCCTCATCCCACAACCTTGTCCCCACACTAACATGGTACATTCATCAAGGCCAAATAGTTTACTCTTCCTGCCCAGTCCTAGCCTTGCTCTCTTAACTAATGGTTTCATTTCTCAGACAGGTATTATCTCTAACAAGGCTTCTGTGTACATTCCCTCAGTGTATTAGTCTATTCTCATGATGCTAATAAAGATAAATCTGAGACTGGGTAATTTATAAAGGAAAGAGGTTTAATTGACTCAGTTCAGCATGTCTGGGGGGCCTCAGGAAACTTAACAATCATGGCAGAAGGGGAAGCAAACACATCCTTCTTCACATGGCAGCAGCAAGGAGAAGTGCTGAGCAAAAGGGGAAAAAGCCCCTTATAAAATCAGCAGATCTCGTGAGAACTCACTCACTATCATGAGAACAGCATGAGGGTACCCGCCCCCGTGATTAAATCACTTTCCACTCAGTCCCTCCCATGACACATGGGGATTATAGGAACTACAATTCAAGATGAGATTTGGGTGGAAACACAACCAAACCATATCACTCGGTATTAGAATAGTTGCTAATCCTCTGCCCTTCCACGCACCCTGTGCAAACTCCTGTCACTGGCTGAATTTATTGCTTTGTATTGCTATTACCAGCTGACATGTTGGTCTCTGTGCCTAACTTATGAGGGACTCGAAGTCAAAAAGTTTGTCTTTATTTACAAATAACCAACAGCTTGTTAAAAGATAAACTTATGCACACTAAAATTTTAAAGAGTTTATTTGAGCAAACAGTGATTCATGAATCAAGCAGCTGAAGACCACAGGAGATTTGGAACTTCACCAAAGGATCATGGGGGGAAAACTTTAATAAGCTGTTCTCAGAAGCAAGACAAAGAAATGTGTGACTGGTCACAGTGGAATACTAGCCTTAAAGTTTCTAGTTAAAGGTGAGTTGGCCATTCCTAATTGGTGAAGTCCTGAGTTACAGATAAGTTGGTGATTCCTGATTGGTAAAGACCTAGTTAGAGGTTAGCTGGCAGTTCCTGATTGGTAAAGTCCCTAATTAGGAGTTAGTTGGCAGTTCCTGATTGGTAAAGTTTAAGTTTCATTTTACCATTTACATTGCATTAGGTTTTGGTTTGCTTACGTAGAAACCCAAGGTGCTAAAGTTAGGCCATCTCAGCCAAATGGCCTTCCAATAAATTCTTTTTAACAAGCCTAATGCAATGCCTGGCACATAGTGAGCATTCAAAAAACTGTCTGCAGAAGGAAAGAGTGAATGAATAGTGCAGTCGCACTGAGCTCATTCACAATTGAACAGAAGGCTCCGAGGAGCCAAGGCTTTATGGCTAAGAAACAAACCTCTAGTGGGAAATAGCAAGTCCTGTTTCAGGTAGGGCATGCTTGCTTCCAATATAGAAAAAAGTGAACAAATGTTACCAGTAGAATAGGATTTATTACACCCACATATCAATAAAGCACTTTAAAATACGCAATATGAGCAAAAGCTTACAAATGGATAGACATCTTTCATAAATCCCTGAAGAAAATGATGTTAATTACATGATAATAGTATTTCTTTTAAAATGAACATTTTAGCATGAGAAAGATACATAATCAAGAAAAGCGTTCATCATATTGTTACAGTAGGTAGCTAGTCAGACATGAGAAAGGTAGGAGAGGCCACCCTACCAAACCACCAGGAAAGTCAGGCAACCATTAGGGGATGGTCAGCTGGTTGTTGATTGTCTCTATAAAATAATAATTGGCCACAGCCAGCACCAGGGAAAGGCCCCGTCTCCCAATAAACAGAAACACCTGAAATCAGCAGCTTCCTGATAAGCTATCAGGAGCTGGGCAAGTGGGCTAAAGCACGCATGTTAAGAGGCAAAATGGTGGAGTTTAACTGGTATATGACCTTCGAGGGACATTCGACTGGTAAGGGAAGAATGCCTCAAGTGAGTATGTGTAAACTCCAGTAAACACACTGCGCATGCTCCCCTCCCAAGCCTAGCAGGCCACAGTGCATGCAGACAGCCCGCCCCAAGAAAAGAATCAGGGGAGAAGGGACGCAAGCCCCCCAAAGCATGCCAACATGTAAAATCCCATGTCAAAGGTCAAGCCACACACTTGATCTCTCGAGCCACCGGCCTGGCCTTCTTCCAAGTGTAATTTCTTTCCTTTCATTCCTGCTCTAAAGCTTTTTAATAAACGTTCGCTCCTGCTGTAAAACTTGCCTCAGTCTCTTCTTCTGCCTTATGCCCCCCAGTCAGATTCTTTCTTCTGCAGAAGCAAGAAATGAGGCAGCTGCAGACCCATACAGATTCGCCACCGCTAGCAATATTATCACTAAGAACTTTTTAAAACATCTGGTGATATGTTTCAGGACACACTACCCCAAAATATGGCAGCTTGGCACTGGAGAGAACAGCAGAAGCAGGAACGTAAGTCTCACTATCCCTTTGCCCTTCTTCCTTGAAGCAGGTCATAAAACCATCATTCCAGAGGTACCCTTCCTTTCCCCAGAGGATAGGAACATTCTTATTCTCGAAGACACGGGGACTCCAAGAAGAAGGTGAATAAGCAGGCCTTGCTAAATTCCCCCAGTGGGTTACCATTCAATCATATTCCTTTTGTGCAATCCGACTCTTGCACTACTGACTGTCCACTCCAGCAAGCCTAAGCATAAACATATACAGGTTTCCCTGGTTCTTTGAGTCCTCATTTCTGAAGGCTCTCATGTAATGTAAAACTTACATGAAATAAATTTGTATGCTAATCTAGTCTTTTACTATAGGGGTCTCAGCCATGAACCTAAAAATGGGTGGAGAAAAGATATTTCTTTCCCTTTACACAAACAATACATTGCAGAGGCTTAAACTAGCCAAGGTTTATTTTGTGCCTACATGGAGTCTATAGCCCAGGAGGTTGTCTAGGATCTCTGTGCACTCAGTGATGGCTCAGTATCTACATAACAATAGGTGCTGCCATGATCATTTCCAGGGAGAGAGGGCTCAGAGAATCTTGCCCTAGCAATGAAAGACTTTTGAAGAGATTAACATTATTTTAAACTAACAGCATGTGAACAGTCATCAGTCACAGAAAGAAACATTATCTAAACTTAAGCAGATACACCCAAGAAAGTACAGCTGAAATAGGAGAAAATAGCCACCCTGTCCATCCGAGGGAGTTTCCTGTTTGGCAGAAGAATCACTTTTAAGTATTAGGAAGTATGAATTCAGCTTCCCATGAGCATGAAAAAGCCCAATAGAACCTTCCATACTTTCTCACTGAGGTCCTAAACTCCCCCTCTCCTTTTCTTGCTATTAAATAAATTGTTGTATAACCCTTTACCTTTGGACAGACATGTTTCATAAATCCCTGAAGAAAATGAGTCATGTTATTTGTATGATAATAACATTTCTTTTAAAAATTGAATATTTTAGCACGAGAGAGATATATAATCAAGAAAAGCATTTATCATATTTACCTATTACTAAAGGGGATTTACTTGTTAGTAAAGCACTCCCCAGTATACATGGACATGGTTAATAAACCTCGTCATTTCTCCTGTTAATTTACCTATTGTCTCTTAACTCACAGGGCTCCAACAACCCAAGCCTGAAATGGTAGAGGAAAAGTTTCCTCCCAACACTTTCTACACAGGTCACTTCCATTCACATTTCATTGGCCCGGGAAAACTAAGTGGTCAAGCCTAAATTCAAGGGGGTGGGAAAGTGTGTCACTCCATATACCCAGAATTAGAAAATAGCCAGAGATTGATGAACACTTGTAATGTCTAACTCAGTGGGGCTTGGAAAAGAAATGAGCTTCACTCACAACTAAGTTAAAAACAAACTAGATATAGAATGAGCACAAAAAATTACTCTTCTGGGGGTCGTCTGTGTTGTAGAAGATGTATCCTCCAGCATGACGGGAGACAGATTTATCTCTTTTCCATAGGCGCACTTCCTAAGCTTTTAGACAGAGGCAAGTACATATATGAAAACAATTGATAGGAAAAGTCTATAATTCCTAGTCATTCTGAATATGAGTAAAAAGAATAGTATAGGCCGGGCGCAGTGGCTCACGCCTGTAATCCCAGCACTTTGGGAGGCCGAGGCGGGCGGATCACGAGGTCAGGAGATCGAGACCATCCTGGCTAACAGGGTGAGACCCCGTCTCTACTAAAAATACAAAAAAGCCGGGCGTGGTGGCGGGCACTTGTAGTCCCAGCTACTCGGGAGGCTGAGACAGGAGAATGGCATGAACCCGGGAGGCGGAGCTTGCAGTGAGCCGAGATCTCGCCACTGCACTCCAGCCTGGGTGACACAGCGAGACTCCATCTCAAAAAATAAAATAAAAAATAAAAATAATAATAAAAAAAGAATAGTACAGGGCAAAAGAAAAATCTTTTCTTCCTATCTTAGGTTCATGGATTAGGCCCCTATAACAAAAGAGATTAACAAGAGAAAAGCATACAAATGTATTTAATGAAGCTTTACATGACACAGAAGCCTTTGGATATGAAGATTAAAGCAACAGGTAAACTTGTGTATTTTTATGCTTAGGCTTAATGAAAAGCGAACAGTCTTGGGGAAGTATGATTAGAGGACAAAGTGGGTATGATCTAATGGTAATCATAGCAAGACCTATGGTTGAGATTGTTCTCAGTGTCCCTGTGTCTTCACAGATAAAGATGCTCCTTTCCTCTGGGTACAGAAAAGATGAGGGTCTTATGACCTGCTTCAGGGGATGATAAGAAAATTCTTTCTACTTTCCTAGTCTGCTTCAGAAAAGAAGGTGGGAGAAGTTTCAGGAGGCCTTCCTGCTTCTGCCGTGTTCTCAGTTTCCCTCAGCTTAAAACAGTATCCCAAGGTGCACCTATTTGGGGGTAGCATGTCCTGAACCCTCTCATTAGTTTTGATTTGATGGCTTTCCATTAGGGGTTTAAAGAAAACCAGGAAATAGAAATAAAAGTTGGATGGTAATAGTGAGGGAGGTAGAAAAATTAGAAATTCTTATTAATTCCCTGCAAAAACTCAGGCTTCAAACCTAGTGGAAGATCTGTGCTTTCACTTGGCTGTTTAAACAGTAGGTTTGTAGGAAAGCATGTAGAACAAGTTATTATTTGCATCTGGAGAAAGAATTGGTTAAACACTGAATGTTCATGTTTGATATTGTCTGAAAAGTTACTCATCATGTTCCTGTTTGGAAGCTGGGGTAGTCAGGGATGACACACTCCGGCTTCCCTATCAGGCTTCCTGTGGTTCAAGAACAAACGGAACTGCAGGCTTCCCACCAAGCACATACATTTGCAAACTGCCGCCAGTCAGTTCCCAAGGCTGGGGGCTGGCCCTTGACAAAGGCGGCTGAGCTGCAGACTTAGTCTATTTCACTCTCCCTGCCGAGCAGACCCTGCATCTCAGGAAAAGCTACAGGATTCCTTCCTTAGAGAGCTACAGAGCTCATAGTTAGGGGGAATTGACAGGAATAACTCAATATATTTCCTTTCCATTATAAAAGAAACACTTTCATTAAAGAAATACCTTCATCAGAGCTTCTCACCCCTGTCTCTCAGAAAGCAAGGAAAATGGAAAAAGAGCTATTTCTCACAAACTGGACTTTAAAAACATACTTGTTTCTTGATGAGTTTGGTTAATTCCACAGGGATTACAAGCTTGTGGGCAAGGCTTTTGAATACGTTCAATTCTCAAATCTATTCACAATAAGGTATGATTTTATCAAGGACTTAGTGCCTAATTAATTCCATCACTGCACTTCTGAAGCTTCCAGCTAGACCTATTAAAATCTGCCTAGATCAATGAATTTACCCCCATGTGAAATGGTAAAATACGTACCCTGAATACATGTTACACAATGAAACTTCCCTTCACAAGTGTGCTTTTCTGGGCTTCAGCCTTAGATAATATCAGAAGTTACTTGTTTATTTCTCTCCAAAACTCTCAGTGAAACTGGCAAGGCCTAGTAGTTATAAAATGCTTGCTATGCTGAAAACCCTGGTCTGCACACATAGCAAGGTTGAAATTATTTAATCCTCACCTTCTCCTCTCAACCTCATGAACAGGTACTATTCTTATAGTCATTTTTCAAATGACAAAGCCCTAGGTCGCACAGCTAAATTTGGCAGAGAACTCAAACTGGGAAGCCTGACTTCAGAGCCCACAGACTTAATCAGCACACTCCATACTTCTAGTTAAAGCAAGATGTCCATTTTCCATAGGATTCACCATCATGCCACAGATGCCTTTGCACACTCCTTGAATATTAGAGATACTTGGTTGACAATGTCCATGAAAAGAGTCAAGCTCTGTAAAATATTTGAAGAAATTTATTCTGAGCTAAACATAACTGACTATGGCCTGTGACACAGCCCTCAGGAGGTCCTGAGAACGTTTGCCCAAGGCAGTTGGAGTCCAGCTTGGTTTTACACATTTTAGGAAGACATGAGACTCCAATCAAATATATTTAAGATGTACATTGGTTGAGTCCAGACAGGTAGGACAACTCAAAAGGGAGGGGTGCTTTCAGGTGATATGTAGGTTTAAAATTTTCTGTTGACAATTGGTTGCATTTATCTAAATACCTGGGATCAATAGAAAGGAAATGTCTGGGTTGGGATAAGAGGTTGTGGAGATTAGTTTGATCATAAAGATGAAGCCTCCAGGTAACAGGCTTCAGAGCTCATATCAGATCTAAAAGGGTGCCAGACACTTCATTAATGGTCTCCTGGATCAGAGAAAAGACCCAGAAAAGGAGGGGGATTCTCTACAGAATGGAGATTTTCCCCATAAAAGACAGCTTTTTAGGGCCATTTCAAAACATGTCAAAGAAATATATTTTGGGGTAAAATACTTTGATTTCTTTCTGGGTTTGCTAAATTCATGTGGTTCTATACTAGAGCAAGACTGAAACTAGTTCATGGCCTGAACTAGTTTTTCAGGTTAACTTTGGAATGGCCTTGGCCAGCAGAGGGGTCCATCAGTCAGTTGTGGCACTTAGAATTTTATTTATTTATGGTTTACAGCTGTCAGAAGGTTGCTGAAAAAAATCAACTGACAAAGGCAGATTAATAGGAGAAATGGCACACAAATTTATTAACATACCATGAGGGAGAATCAAAAATGATTACTCAACATCCCAATGGGGTCCAAATACTTATACAGCCTTATTTCAGAGGGGAGGAGAGTGATGGGAATATAGGTAATTCTGTTGAGGGGCAATACATGATTATGAGGGAGAATGAATGAATACTTGGGAGGATAAATGGATGGGGGAATAGAGATTAACTTATAAATGATTCTCTTTGGAAATGGAATGAGTCAGAGGGATAGATATTTCGTGAAGAGGTATAATCAGGTCTGGTTACTTCTTGGTCTTTTTCTCTGCAATAGATAGTATGATAACAAAAAGAGGAAGGAAAATTAATTGTTCTTCTCGGTGGGTCTGTCCAGTCTTCATGTAGATAGGGAAAATGTCATTCCCAGCATCTGTTGATCTCTAAGGACTTTAATTCAAAATACTCATTGTACCAGAGAGCCATATTTTGGGGTGAAATTCCCTGTACTCCTTCACTTACATGGCTATTGGGAGGTTTCCGTTCCTCTCCAGTTATAGAACTGAGGACCCCTCAGCTCCTCTCTGATGGTTAGTCAGAGGCTGCCCTCAGTTCCTTGCCACATTGACCTGTCCAACAGGGCAATTAACTTCATCCACATCAATAAGAGGGAGACTTCTGGGAAGAAAAGTCACTGTCTTTTGTAATCTAGTCACAGAGGTTACATACATCTCATTATTTTTGCCATGTTTTTGGTTAGAGGCAAGTCTCTAGATCCAACCTGCACTCAACAAGAGGAGATCACACAAGACGTGAATATCAGGAGGCAGGAATCAATTGTGGCCATCATAGAAGTCTGCCTGCCTACCACAGGTAGGAAGTGAATGGAAATCCAACAAGATATGTTTGAAAACACTTAGAAGCCTGGTATGCTACAATAGGTAGACTATCCCTAATCTGAAAATCTGAAATCTGAAAGCCTCCAAAATCAGAAACCTTTTGAGCAGCAACAATGGTACCACAAGTAGAAATTTTCCAAACCTAGCCTCATATGACAGGTTGCAGTCAAAATGCAATCAAAGCTTTGTTTGGGCCAAGAGGGGCAGCTCACACCTGTAATTCCAGCACTTTGATAGGACAAGGCAAGCTGATCACTTGAGGTCAGGAGTTTAAGATCAGCCTGGGCAACATGGTGAAATCATGTCTCTACAAAAAATACAAAAGTTAGCCTGGCATGGTGGGCTGGGAGTGGTGGCACATGCCTGTAGTCCCAGCTATCCAGGAGGCTGAGATGGGAAGATAGCTTTAACCCAGGAGATCAAGGCAGCAGTGAGCTGAGATCATACCACTGCACTACAGTCTGGGCAACAGAGTGAAATGCTGTCTAAAAAGAAAAAAAAAAAAACTTGGTTTCATGCTCTAAATTATTACAAATATTGTATAACATCACCTTTAGCCTATGTGTATAAGGTGCTGCATTTGTCTGTTTTCATGCTGCTGATATATGCATACCTGAGACTGGGCAATTTACAAAAGAAAGAGGTTTAACTGGACTTACAGTTCCACATGGTAAGGGAGGCCTCGCAATCATGGTGGAAGGCAAGGAGGAGCAAGTCACATCTTACATGGATGGCAGCAGGGAAAGAGAGAGCTCGTGCAGGGAAACTCCCATTTTTAAAACTGTCAGATCTTGTGAGACTTACTATCGTGAGAACAGCAAAGGAAAGACCTGCCCCCATAGTTCAATCATCTCTCACCAGGTTCTTCCCACGACATGTGGGAATTGTGGGAGTTACAATTCAAGATGAGATTTGGGTGGGGACACAGCCAAACGATATCAGATGTATATGAAACATAAGTGAATTTTGTGTTTAGACTTCAGTCCCATCTCAAGATATCTCATTTGAAGTGTATGAAAATATTCCAAAGTTCAAAGCAATCTGAAACACTTCTAGTCCTCAGCTTCCTGAGTAGCTGGGACTGCAGGCACATGCCACTGCTGCTAACTTGACAAATAACTTTGTTTTTTGTTGTTGTTGTTTGTTTTTTGTTTGCTTGTTTGTTTTTGAGATAGAGCCTCACTCTGTCACCCAGGCTGGAGTGCAGTGATGTGATCTCAGCTCACTGCAACCTCTGCCTCCCAGGTTCAAGTGATTCTCCTGCCTCAGCCTTCAGAGTAGCTGGGATTACAGGCATACGCCAACACACCCGGCTAATTTTTTGTATTTTTAGTAGAGACGGGGTTTCACCATGTTAGTCAGGATGGTCTCAATCTCCTGACCTCGTGATCCACCCCCATCGGCCTCCGAAAGTACCAGGATTACAGGCGTGAGCCACCATTCCCAGCCTGACAAATAACTTTTTAAATAAGCTTCTGAAACTCTCTATTTTCTAGTTTCCTTCTACTCAACCCCTAATAAATACTTTATAAAACATTTGAGAATACACAAGGCTTCTTAAGAATGTGGTTATCACATGGTTGCAGAAATGACATTATGTAATTATGGTGCCGGTAGATCAGCCACCTCCTGGGATACTCTCCTCTCCGTAAGCTCTCACTTTCTTCAAGGTCCTCCTCAAATCCTACTCCTCCTTGACATCTTTAATCACTCAAGCCAATAACAATTTTTTTCTTTATAAATAAAATTCTATTATACCTAATGTCACTGTCTTATAACAAAGCGCTTTAAATGTTTATATTATTTGTTTCATGGGGTCAAATTTTTCTCCACAAGATGCTTACAAACTCCTTAAAAGTGGAGATCCTGTCATACGAATGTGTGCTCCACATGCTGTTCCAGAGCTCATTAGCTGTGCGTTGAACAAACAGCTGAAAGGAAAGGGCTTAGAATTCTGTAAATGTAGAAGTTGGAAATTGGCTCAGTTCCACACTCAGCCCATACAAACCACTTCCCACACTAGTGTGGAATGCCCATCTTTTCCTGAACTATAACCAATTTTGAAGACAAGAACTAATTTTTACTCATCATTTTTACTCTTCTTTACTTTGTACCAATGCACACATCCCCTGGAATAAAAATCCCACCCAAGTGGTTTGCAATTACACTGATCTCGCCTGGAAATTATACCAAAGACCCATTAACTAAGAAATCAATCCAATGCTAGAAAGATAAATGGTGGATCCAACACCAAGAGTGCATTCTGGCATGGCTACCTGAAACCTCTGATTGAGGACCCGCTTTATTTACTAACCAAAGGTCAGCTGACCACTGTGATGCTATGGGTTTCCTACCCTTGCGACTTCTCCCACACGCACCAAAAAATGTAGAAATAAAAGCAGAAACAAAAGGAGACCATTTCCCCTCTTCCAAGTCAGAGAGACCAGAATTCTTGCAGATGGGGTCTATTCTGTATGGTAGGTACTTTCAGGTAGTATTGGACCTATGTGGGAAAGCCCTGCCCAGGCCTCTCCAATTAAATGGCCCCATCCTATGACCCCAGCAGCCTGCCAGCCTCCACCTCTACCTGGGCCAGGAGTCATAGATACGTGACTAACTGAGAAGATAAATAAACTTTGTTTATTTACTGGGCAGAATTAATCAATTCTACCACATTTTTATGTTATTTGGTGTTTTGCCAATGTCAATTCCATCTGTAATAGCTCCTTTCCAAGACCCAGACAATCTGTGTGTTTTATCTCATCTTCTTTCTGCAATCTGTGGGTTTTAATCACTATTAGCTGAGTTTCCCAGGAATTGAGGCAGTTGAGGAGTTGCAGGAGCCAGAACAATTGGCATGTGTCAGAGGGCAGGTAAATGCACTCCCACAAACGTGTGTTGGGCATTTACTTTATGCAACGTGCTGTGTTAATTGTTTGGACATAAAAACGAGTCACATACAAGTCCTACCCTCAAAGAACTCAAAATCATTTGTGGGAGATGTTCGTTCCCCTGACACACACACAGACACGAACCTAGTACAAGTGAGCGTATGCCAAGTGATTCAGTAAAGGGATAAAACAAGTGCCGAGAGAAGACAAATGAAAAAATGCACTCTGACTGGGGATATTAGGAGCTTCACAGGTAAGTTAACATTTCAGATAGAAACTAAGACACAGTTACAACAGGCAGAGAAGATGTGATTGTTACACTGAAGAAAAAATGACAATTGGTGGGTTTGGTTTCAGAATCAAAAATTAGTTTGACTTTTCATGCCTTGAAGTTTCAGTAATAATAACAAAACTTTAATTGAGGTATTTCAACAATGTATAAAATTATGAGGCATTCTATTATAAACAGAATAATGTTTTATTTAGTTATTCTGTTGATAAGCATTATGCAAAGACATGAGTTTTGTGTCTAGGAAATGTAGGCACACAAAACAGGGAATATCTTTATTTCTGCTTCTAGTGGGCTACACAGCCATTAAGAGTTGAGAGAGACCTGAGAGATTATGTAAACTGAACTCATTTTACCCACCAGTAAACTGTCAGCAATAGAATTTACACTCGAACCCAAGTATTCTGATATTTACTCTCAAGTACATTCCACTAAAACCATCCTGGAAAGCTCTTGGGAGAGGAGGACCTTCTCTTTTTATTTATTTTTTTTGGGAATGGAAAGACAGAGATAATCATGGGAAACTCATCTCATCCCATGGCCTCATAGGTAGTTTCTTTAGCTTAGTCAGGAAGTTCACTCTTCCCAGGTGGCCACCTCAGAACCACCCTCCAGCCTGTCCTGGGATTCTGCCCTGCCTGATCCCCTTCCCTCTCCATAGTTTCTAGTAATAACTGGGTAGGAGAAGCAAGCGTGCAAGCATGAAGACCCGAGGAGAACAGGATTTTCATCTGTTTAGTTCACTGCTGAGCAGTGCTTGGCACACAGTAGGCCTTCGGTGTTTTCTAAATGAATGGAAATATTTTTTCTTTCCACCGTTCAGTTAAACATTTCCATCCAGTGGAAATGTCTTCATGACTTCAATCACTTCATCCAGGCTTTAGGGAACCAGGTCCACCC
>NW_012101965.1:2168463-2170878 GCF_000951045.1 Mandrillus leucophaeus
TATTATACTACATATATTAATTATATATAATATATACTAAGTATAACTTCTAAAATATAAATGTATTATATTATAAAATATTGATTATTAAAATTTAAATTTTATAAAAACCTTTTTAAAAGTTTGTCTCTTTCAACAAAACGCCTAGACAACATCTGCTTCTAACACTAACCTACTCTGATAGGTAATTCTCTTCAACTATGTTCTTCAACTGTCCAAAAATAGTATTGCATTTTCTTAATATTCTAGGGAAGATACTCCTACATCTTTTATTTCATGCTGTACTTCTTTTACATGTTTTTCTTGTCATCTCTTTTTATCTAGAAATTGAATACCTGTTTCAATTTCACTCACCTTGGTTTCATTCCCATGAGTCTCAAAAAGTTAATTGGCTGGGTATTGAGACCTGTCACAAATTATCATGGTACTTAAAAGCAAAAATTTTAAGACAGAGCTACCAGATGTTGAAAAGGAGTGTAAATAATCTACCCTGTCTACACCTTCAAAGATGAATAGGAATCACACTGTGGACATACATCAAACCTGTTCATACTAGTTTTTATCTAGTCATTCAGAACATTTTTATCAAGTATCTACTGTACGCCAGACCCTGTTCTATGTGCTACGGTAGAGTAAATAGAATCCACGTCGTCGTGAATTTTTCTCAGTTTTCCTATTGTGTGTATATGTGTTTGGGGTGGGGATTGAAAAGACTTGCCTGAAGGTTTGG
This sequence comes from Mandrillus leucophaeus, assembly GCF_000951045.1. Classification (NCBI taxonomy): domain Eukaryota; kingdom Metazoa; phylum Chordata; class Mammalia; order Primates; family Cercopithecidae; genus Mandrillus; species Mandrillus leucophaeus. The sequence continues at coordinate 2,169,194 of NW_012101965.1, forward strand.
AGAAATATCACAAAAACTCAGTTTGAAATTGAATATTACAACCTCTTATCTTTAAAAAAAAACAGCTCCTTGGCCATTTCCATCATGTAACTCCCTATATCAATGTTAAGTGTATTTATTATTATAGCTTTATGAAAAATCTTTATAATTCCCACCACTTTACTTTTATCTGAAAAACAGTCTTGGCTATATTTTGAGTATTTACTCTTTCATATAAACTTTTGAGATCAACTTATCAAAATTCATGAAAAACCCTGCGGGAATTTTGGTTAGAATTAGGTGCTCTTGTTTTTGATTTCAGGAAGAACATTTTGATATTAATTAATTTTGGAGGTCAGGTTATTATTCATAAACATTCACACACCTACTTTCTTAGATGGAATGTGTTTGCCCATCACTTGTTTTGGAGCTGGACAGGTGGCTTGCTTTGGCCAATGGCATGAGGACTGAAATGATGAGATCAAATTCTTGAAAAATCTTTCCATGATTGGGCTTATATTCTTGTACCTTAGTCATCATTGAGAGAACAATTAAGACTAGTCTGCTGGTCCAAGGAGAATAAGGTAGAGCTGCCCAGCTGAGTCCATCCCAGAGTAGTCGACCCCTATGCAACCTGCAAATCCTTGAGCAAGTTCAAGTAAAATCAGCAGAATTGTCCACCTGATACATAGATATGTAATAAATAATTGCTTATTGTTGTATTCAACTAGATGTTAGGATTGCTTGTTACAAAGCAGTAGCTTCCTGTTACATTGCCCTAAAATTAAAACTGAGTTTTATAAATATTTGTAACAAACACAAGTTGTTTTGTCTGCCCAAAAGAGCATTCCTACTTCTCTTCTTCTGCCCATTCTGATCATGTAGTTGTGGTAGGACATCTAATCTCAAACTCTAGACCCCTGACAACAGGTATTGGCATGTGACCAGGCTGGGTCTATACTGCTGTCTACTTCACATGACCACAGAGATTTGTCCAGGGTTGGATAGATGACCTAAGTGAGGCCCATCAACCCTTCCCATGGAATTTTCTCATTGAAGCTACAAGAAGAATGTTTTCTCTTTTTCCCTGTGTGGGAATGATACGTATATGATTCTAGAAAAGCTGGTGGCCATATCTCCCATCAGCAGAGAAAGCTGAAAAAATTAAACCACCATACACAGAGAAGCACTGAGTCCTGAAGGTGTTCTAGACTGTGGTTCGCATAGACCCTGATCTTTCCAAGGCCTAATTGTTCAGTTCTTCACTCAGTCCTATGAGTCACCCCCACTATCCTTCCAGCAAGTTCCTATTTATACTTACAGTGACGCAAGTTAAGTTTCTGTTATATTCAATGGAGAGAAACCTAACTAATACAATAATTTTCTAAATTTAAATGAATGACAAAATAACCTTACTCAATCAGATAAATTGACAATTTTATGATTCATTTAGCAATCTTTCCCAAAAATGCCAACTTTTGATACTTTATCTTAAAGTTTTTGATTGGCTAAATTTCCTCTTAATTTAAAAAAATAAATTGTAAATTCATACCTTCTGGCACTTCACACTGGATGAATACTAGTTTTCAATATTTAAGTAGATTGAAAGATTCTTGCACAAAATATTGGCCCTTCTATGGACACCTTTGAGCCAGTCCAACTCTATAAGAAGAGGAGATGACCCTGAATGCATAAAATCACAAAAT
>NW_012101965.1:2170928-2177401 GCF_000951045.1 Mandrillus leucophaeus
ATTTTGATATTAATTAATTTTGGAGGTCAGGTTATTATTCATAAACATTCACACACCTACTTTCTTAGATGGAATGTGTTTGCCCATCACTTGTTTTGGAGCTGGACAGGTGGCTTGCTTTGGCCAATGGCATGAGGACTGAAATGATGAGATCAAATTCTTGAAAAATCTTTCCATGATTGGGCTTATATTCTTGTACCTTAGTCATCATTGAGAGAACAATTAAGACTAGTCTGCTGGTCCAAGGAGAATAAGGTAGAGCTGCCCAGCTGAGTCCATCCCAGAGTAGTCGACCCCTATGCAACCTGCAAATCCTTGAGCAAGTTCAAGTAAAATCAGCAGAATTGTCCACCTGATACATAGATATGTAATAAATAATTGCTTATTGTTGTATTCAACTAGATGTTAGGATTGCTTGTTACAAAGCAGTAGCTTCCTGTTACATTGCCCTAAAATTAAAACTGAGTTTTATAAATATTTGTAACAAACACAAGTTGTTTTGTCTGCCCAAAAGAGCATTCCTACTTCTCTTCTTCTGCCCATTCTGATCATGTAGTTGTGGTAGGACATCTAATCTCAAACTCTAGACCCCTGACAACAGGTATTGGCATGTGACCAGGCTGGGTCTATACTGCTGTCTACTTCACATGACCACAGAGATTTGTCCAGGGTTGGATAGATGACCTAAGTGAGGCCCATCAACCCTTCCCATGGAATTTTCTCATTGAAGCTACAAGAAGAATGTTTTCTCTTTTTCCCTGTGTGGGAATGATACGTATATGATTCTAGAAAAGCTGGTGGCCATATCTCCCATCAGCAGAGAAAGCTGAAAAAATTAAACCACCATACACAGAGAAGCACTGAGTCCTGAAGGTGTTCTAGACTGTGGTTCGCATAGACCCTGATCTTTCCAAGGCCTAATTGTTCAGTTCTTCACTCAGTCCTATGAGTCACCCCCACTATCCTTCCAGCAAGTTCCTATTTATACTTACAGTGACGCAAGTTAAGTTTCTGTTATATTCAATGGAGAGAAACCTAACTAATACAATAATTTTCTAAATTTAAATGAATGACAAAATAACCTTACTCAATCAGATAAATTGACAATTTTATGATTCATTTAGCAATCTTTCCCAAAAATGCCAACTTTTGATACTTTATCTTAAAGTTTTTGATTGGCTAAATTTCCTCTTAATTTAAAAAAATAAATTGTAAATTCATACCTTCTGGCACTTCACACTGGATGAATACTAGTTTTCAATATTTAAGTAGATTGAAAGATTCTTGCACAAAATATTGGCCCTTCTATGGACACCTTTGAGCCAGTCCAACTCTATAAGAAGAGGAGATGACCCTGAATGCATAAAATCACAAAATCCTTTCATAGTAAAATATTTGAGATATTCCCTTCAATTTACTGTATTTAAGGCCTTTGTGAATGAATTCAACTATGAACTGATTATGACCCTATGCATTAGGTAACACATGAATATTTGAGGGTGAAAGAGTATACTGTAGAGGGGTGAGAGTGCAGGCCCAGGGAACAGCCTGTCTGAGATCAAATTCTGGCTCTATCCCTTAATAGCTATGTCTTGTGACAGTTTCTCACCTCTTGGAACTATGTTTTCCTCAACAGGAAATTAAGGTGATATTAATAGTACTTCCACTATACGGTTGATTTAATTATTACATGAAATAATATATGTAAAATGCTAGATATGTATGGCTGATGCATAAGGGCTATGAGAGTGACGGCCACTAATAATAATAATTATTCTAGCTCTTCCATGATTCTAGGATCTCCTGCTCTATTCTTGTATCTGTATCTATAACAAAGATAGCACTTTGAAAAACAATATACAGAAATCGTTTTACTCTAACATTGTGAAGAATGCATTTAAGGACTTAAGACTGGCTATTTAAACAATTTCTTCCCTGGAGACAAACAGTAAAGACAAAAAATGTATTATCTTAATATCCATTTATAGGGACATAAACAAATAGTTAAGATTTAGGTACATGTTACTCTACAAAAGATTATAAGTACTTCTTATCAGAATAAAAAATATATTTATATGACCGCCAGAAATCTCAGAGCTATATTAAATTTCCAACAGCTCCAAATGCTAGATCTGTGATGTCGAGTGGCAAACACGCATTTGCTGCTTTTAATCAATTGTGTTTTTTAAAATTGTGGCTCAAATTCTAACTAAATAGGATAGGGGATAGATAGATAGATAGATAGATAGATAGATAGATAGATAGATAGATAGATAGATGATAGATAGATAGATAGATAGATAGATGATAGATAGATAGACAGATATAGATAAATAGAAAAAGATAAGTACCCAGAGTTTGATCCTACATAGAAAGTTATCAGTGAGTTTTCTACTAGTTTAGATTATAGAGTACCAGTGCAGATGGAAAAGTATATTATGACACAATTGAGGGGTATAGCAAATTTTTTGTGTGGCTTTCTTTTTATTTTTTAGAGTTGGGGTCTCGCTGTATTACCCAGGTTGGAGTACAGTGGTGTGATCATGGCTCGCTGCTGCCTTGAACTCCTGGGCTCAAGCAATCCTCCCACCTCAGCCTCTGGGGTAGCTAAGACTTTTAGGCATGTGCCACCACACCCAGAAAATTTTTTTATTTTTTACAGATGGGGCCTTGCTATGTTGCCAAAGCCGGTCTCAAACTCCTGGCCTCAAGTAGTCTTCCTGCTTCAGCCTCCCAAGTCACTGGGATTACAAGCATGAGCCATCACACCCAGCTTATGGCAAATTTTTAAAATTAAAAGCATAATCTATCTCTTGCATTCTTAGTCATGTTTAGCTTGTCTTCCAATTCAAGATTAGCTGCTGTAAGCCAGAGCACATTACTGTTTTCAGCAAAAAATTCCTTCTTGCTGAAGCTCATCACCCTGCCTCCCCTGGCATTTGTTTACGTGGTCAGTATCTTTCCTTCCATCACCTTGTCATAGTCAGCGGGTGCCCCTGTGGCCTCATACTGTATCACTGTCATTCTTCATGACACTACTTGCAGCTGACACCCATATTGAAGGATGAGAAGAAGTCAAAGCACAATTCTAACACACAGTCTGTCAAGGTTGAATTAATGTTCTCTCTCCAACTAAAGATGAAAAAAAATTTACTTATATTGCTCATTTTAGGTTTTCCATTATTACACGTAGCATAGAAAGGATGTTCCTCTTGAAAACAAGAGAAAACGATCCAAAGATCACTGCTGGCTTCTTCCAGAGTCAGAACTGTGGGCAAATCTTCCACAAGTTCTGCTTACTTGGAAAAAACAGAAATGTATGCCTATTTTCAGCTGAGCTAGAAAATCGTAAGCTTGTCAAAAGCCTCGGTTTCCCTTCCCCATTGCTGTTTTTATCTTTTGAAACTGCCCGACAAAGCTTCCACTCTGAATCAAGTTCAGATCTGACTTCCCAGCTCCCACTTCCAGGCTGCATGTGCAACTGGAGGAAATGTCATCCCTGGGGCACTAGGAGATCCAGATGTGGTTTTCAGTTCTTCCAAAGATCTTTCTGCGTCCTGTCCCTGCAACTACTACACAGAAAAAATAAAAACACATCTAGCCAGAACGTCACAGTCTTTCCCCCCAAAGCTTTTCTGCACGTCACCATTTCCATCTTCCCTCCTTTCCCAGCCTTGGGAGAAGAGCTGAATAAGGCCAACCCTCTCCCAGCACTCCAAACCCAGGTCCCCTTGGAGACCTGCCTCCCTGCCTCCCTAGTTACCTTCCTCCCTGTCTCCTCCAACACCCACCCAGCATAAGCTCTTGTCCCTCAGTCTATCTATGAGATTATGTGAGTCTCTTTAGATATTTTAAGAATTCCTTCTTTAATGATGACTATAACTCTCTCCTTCCTGTCACAGTCAGTCAAACTGTGACAAACAGTAGTCAAAACTCAGTGTTTCTCTTTTCTCAACATCTATTTCCACTCCAACACTTTGAAAACTTTACTTTGCCAATCAAGGCCTCTGAAACTGCTCTCACCAGAATATCTCATGATATCTTGTAACTAAATACAACAGATACTTTGATATGTTTACCCTGCTGACCACAAGGCAGCGTTGTCTATTCAACAAATACTCCTTCAGTCCTTGTTATGTGCCAAGAAGAAACATAAACCATAAAAGGAGGGTAAAGAATGGTGGGGTGGAGGTGAGGGTAGAGGGCTCTGCTCCAATTCTTTTTTTTTTTTTTTGAGATGGAGTTTCGCTCTTGTTGCCCAGGCTGGAGTGCAGTGGCACGATCTCGACTCACTGCAACCTCCTCCTCATGAGTTCAAGCAATTCTCCTGCCTCAGCCTCCCCAGTAGCTGGGATTACAGACATGCGCCACCACACCCAGCTAATTTTTTGTATTTTTAGTAGAGATGGGGTCTCACCATGTTGGCCAGGCTGGTCTTGGCCTCCTGACCTCAGGTGATCTACCGGCCTCAGCTTCCCAAAGTGCTGGGATTACAGGCATAAGCTACTGTGCCCAGCCAGGGGGCTTCAATTCTAAATAGATGTTCAGGGACTGTGACATGTGTCAAAATCTTGAAGCAGATGAGGGTACAAGTCATAGTGGTATATGGGGACAGAAAATTCCAAGCAGAGGAAGAGCAAGTGCAAAGGCCCTGAGGCAGGACAGGAACAGGCCTGGCACACCCATGCCACAGAAGGAAGCCAATGCAACTACAGCAGAGTGAGTCTGAGGAGAGGAGAGAGATGAGGGCAGACAGGGGACAGGGTGGGGATGGGCAGGTCTTATAAAACTATGTGTGCCATTTATATATATATACGCGCGCGTGCGCGCACGCACACACACACACACACACACACATATATATATATAGTGGTTTTTTAGAGATGGGGTCTCACTATGTTCCCCAGGCTTAATTTGAACTCCTGGGCTCAAGCAATCCTCCTGCCTCAGCCTCCATGTAGCTGAGCTACAGGAGCATGGCAACACACCCAGCACTCCCCACTTTATCAAAATCCTTTTTTCCCCTTTGCTTTCAGAAACCAAACATCTCCTTATTTTCCTTCTACTCCTCTGTCCACTGTTTCTCAGCCACTTTTGCAGGCTCCTCATCTTCCAGCAAATCCTCTGGTGGCCTCCGGTCCCATCCTTGGAGACATCCTGGAGGACATCCCCAGTCACCTCTGCACTCTCCCCAGATCATCTGGTGCATCAGCCTGGCTTCTACGTTAATAACTCAACACTGGACTCCATGCACGCACCGCCCTACTCAGTTTCCAACCTGTGAAAACTGCAAGCCGGCCCCACCTGGACTCTTCAAATTCAACACGTTCCAAACCCACTTGTCATCATTCAACGTGTTCAAAATTGACTCGTATTCTCATGTGCACATCGGCTCTGTCTCTTGTTCTTTTCTATGGTGGTGAGGACCACATGTCCCCTCCTGTTGCTCAAATCAGAAGTGGGAGTTCTCTGAATGACCTTGGTGCTCTGCACACGCTGGGAAAGTCATTGCAGCACCTCTGGAACGTCGCTTGGCTCCACCATCTGCCTTCCTGTTAATCTGGTTGTTCCCTCCCACTGTCCCAGTTACTGTGTTTCTTGTCATTTATGATGAACACTATGCTGGGTTCTTAGTCCCTGGATAACACAAAATCAAGCTTTCAGAAAATGTGATTTTCCTTGTCCTCTATAACTAAAGTTAATTTCAGTCTATGCCAATTCCATGTAACCTCCCTTATTCCAGCCTCCCTGTCCCCTACCTGCCCACCTCAACTTTCCGTAAGAGAAGAGTACGCAGAGAGAGCACCCACTCAGGGAGCTCTGGGCATATGTGGTCTCTCCCTATCCCAGGCAGGGTGTAGAGAAATTCCATGATATTATCCTGCCTGTCTAGAGGCCCGTGCAGCCATCTCTCGCTCCCTCACCCCACTCCATGCTAAATAGAGGGAAAATCTGCATGGCTTGGCCTCTGTCTGGGCTTCACCTTGAACGCAAGCCTCAAGGGCCCCCTGCTCCTGGACTGCCCCTGTCTCTCCAGGGACCCATCTCGAGGCCTCAGGCTGGGGCCAGAAGGGAAGGTATCTGGGCAGTCAGAGAGCACAGCTGCTTCTGGGAACACAACTCCCAAAACCTATTAGTACCCTTTCCAACTCCGTCTTCGAGCCCAAGGATTCCTAACTACACCTGTGCCACGCCTGTGCCAGTAACCTGCTTTGGTCATCACATATTGGTCTAAACCTAATCCTTATAAATAAACATTATGTCCTGGGACAGTCTAGGTCGAAACTTTTGAAAGGCAAGAGCTTTCGGATATCACAAGTATTATTTCAGCTGCATCATTTCTCTCCTGGGGATAACAGGATACAACTCGCAATGGAGGAAGAGCAAAGTGGACAAGGAAGGGGGAAAGCAGGAAGGAAAGTGTCTGCTGACGTCCCTCTCTTATGATTTCATGGCACCCAGGTGCTGCCTTT
>NW_012101965.1:2177451-2197286 GCF_000951045.1 Mandrillus leucophaeus
GTAGCTGAGCTACAGGAGCATGGCAACACACCCAGCACTCCCCACTTTATCAAAATCCTTTTTTCCCCTTTGCTTTCAGAAACCAAACATCTCCTTATTTTCCTTCTACTCCTCTGTCCACTGTTTCTCAGCCACTTTTGCAGGCTCCTCATCTTCCAGCAAATCCTCTGGTGGCCTCCGGTCCCATCCTTGGAGACATCCTGGAGGACATCCCCAGTCACCTCTGCACTCTCCCCAGATCATCTGGTGCATCAGCCTGGCTTCTACGTTAATAACTCAACACTGGACTCCATGCACGCACCGCCCTACTCAGTTTCCAACCTGTGAAAACTGCAAGCCGGCCCCACCTGGACTCTTCAAATTCAACACGTTCCAAACCCACTTGTCATCATTCAACGTGTTCAAAATTGACTCGTATTCTCATGTGCACATCGGCTCTGTCTCTTGTTCTTTTCTATGGTGGTGAGGACCACATGTCCCCTCCTGTTGCTCAAATCAGAAGTGGGAGTTCTCTGAATGACCTTGGTGCTCTGCACACGCTGGGAAAGTCATTGCAGCACCTCTGGAACGTCGCTTGGCTCCACCATCTGCCTTCCTGTTAATCTGGTTGTTCCCTCCCACTGTCCCAGTTACTGTGTTTCTTGTCATTTATGATGAACACTATGCTGGGTTCTTAGTCCCTGGATAACACAAAATCAAGCTTTCAGAAAATGTGATTTTCCTTGTCCTCTATAACTAAAGTTAATTTCAGTCTATGCCAATTCCATGTAACCTCCCTTATTCCAGCCTCCCTGTCCCCTACCTGCCCACCTCAACTTTCCGTAAGAGAAGAGTACGCAGAGAGAGCACCCACTCAGGGAGCTCTGGGCATATGTGGTCTCTCCCTATCCCAGGCAGGGTGTAGAGAAATTCCATGATATTATCCTGCCTGTCTAGAGGCCCGTGCAGCCATCTCTCGCTCCCTCACCCCACTCCATGCTAAATAGAGGGAAAATCTGCATGGCTTGGCCTCTGTCTGGGCTTCACCTTGAACGCAAGCCTCAAGGGCCCCCTGCTCCTGGACTGCCCCTGTCTCTCCAGGGACCCATCTCGAGGCCTCAGGCTGGGGCCAGAAGGGGAGGTATCTGGGCAGTCAGAGAGCACAGCTGCTTCTGGGAACACAACTCCCAAAACCTATTAGTACCCTTTCCAACTCCGTCTTCGAGCCCAAGGATTCCTAACTACACCTGTGCCACGCCTGTGCCAGTAACCTGCTTTGGTCATCACATATTGGTCTAAACCTAATCCTTATAAATAAACATTATGTCCTGGGACAGTCTAGGTTGAAACTTTTGAAAGGCAAGAGCTTTCGGATATCACAAGTATTATTTCAGCTGCATCATTTCTCTCCTGGGGATAACAGGATACAACTCGCAATGGAGGAAGAGCAAAGTGGACAAGGAAGGGGGAAAGCAGGAAGGAAAGTGTCTGCTGACGTCCCTCTCTTATGATTTCATGGCACCCAGGTGCTGCCTTTTGTGTCTCCTGGAGCTCAAGTTGTTTGCCTGAGAACCAGGCCTAATACCTCAAGCCCCAGGAAACCAGGAACCAGGAAAGTTCCAGAGAGAAACATCCTTCCCTCCTTCTCTACTTCATTCACTGCATTTACCCCTCTACCTCATCCCTCAAATCTGTCCCTTCACCTCCATTCCAACAGCCACAGGCTTAGATCAATGAATGGACCAAGAAGGACTCTTAGCTGCCTCCCATTTTGCCCCCAAGCTCCCCATCCTGCACAGTGAACAAACTGGGATGCCCCCAACAAATCTCATCCTGTTCCCTGTCTGCTGAAACCCTCACTGGCCCCGTCTCTCCCGGACAAGTCTGAAACTCCTCACTGAAGCACAGAAGGCTCTCAAAGACTCAGGCCCACCCAAAGACTCTGCCTCCTCTGGCCATCCCTGTCCCTCACTCACACACTCTGCCTGTCCCTCACTCACACTCTGCCTCGAGCACACTGCCCATGGCTGAGGCTCTCGCTGTGTCCTCTATGCATTCTCCACATCCGTTCCTCCTTCATGATAAGTACACATCCCCTCCACAGCATCCCTGCTTCATCCTGAACTCGGTAGTGAAGGCATCAAGAACAATCAAGTTGGGCATGGTGGCTCATGCCTGTAATCCCAGCACTTTAGGAGGCCCAGGCGGGAGGATCACTTGAGCCCAGGGAGTTCAAGACCAACCTGGGCAATATGGTGAGACCCTGTCTCTAAAAAAATTTTTAAACTTAGCCAGTTGTGTTGTGTGCCTATAGTCCCAGCTACTCGGGAGGCCGTGGTGGGAGGATGGCTAGAGCCAGGGAGGTAAAGGCTGCAGCGAGCCAAGATCACACCATTGTACTCCAGCCTGGACAACAGAGCAAAACCCTGTCCCCACCCCGGCAAAAAGAACAATCAAATGATGATATTTTTGGAAAGCCATCTTAGAGAGAAAAGACAAAGGGAACTGGTTTGTTTCACCTGCCAGAAAGTGGCACAATAATAATTATGTATCCCTACATTTCATTTATTTCCAATTCTTCATTGAGTTAGCCTAAAAGTGCCTTCCTTGCTTATTACCTTATGGAAGGGATTACACATCCTCTGGCTTTTGAGGTTCAAATTCTCAGGTCCTGAAGAGATTCTGGGAAGACCCCTGGGTCTAGAAAAGGAAAGGAACACCAGGGAGCATGAGTGATCTGAGATGGGGGTAGGCTTCACCATTCTACCCTTGGGGAGATTTGGAAACCCCAAGACCATGAAGGGCCTGTGCCTTCCCTCAGTGAAGCCCAGGTCTGGAGCCTCAGGCCCTAGGATTCCTGTAACCAGAAAGATGCAGGAGCAGAAGGTCAGCTGGGTGTCTCTAGAGAGCAGCCCTGAACAGCCACGTTTCCCCCAGGCCCAGCATGACACCGGTGCGGAAAGGATTTCCTGCTGCCCAGAATGGTGTGGGGGTGGGGAAGGTTTTCCATGCATGCAAGAAAAACAAAATGTGGCACAATACTAAAAGAAGTCGGGGATACCTGTGATTGAATTTAGTTTCTATTACCCAAAGGAACAGGGCATTTTCCGTGAAATCCGTTGTATTTACAGATAAGCTTCCTGCATGCTTGTTATACACTGAGACTCACACCTCCCCATCCCCCTCTAAATACAAAGTGAGATTCCCTTTAATGCAACCTGATCTAAATTCTTTCTTGATCTTTGTTTATGGACAGGCAAGAAGAAATGAGCTTAAAATGAGATAGGAAGCATTCTATTTGGATTTCAGGAAGATTTTCAGAAAAATAAGGTGATATAGTTAGGCCTTGTGTCTCCACCAAAATCTCATCTTGAACTGTAATCCCCATAATTCCCACATGTCAAGGGTGGGACCAGGTGGAGGTAATTGAATTATAGGGGCGGTTTCCCCCATGCTGTTGTAGGGATAGTGAGTTCGCATGAGATCTGATGGTTTTATAAGCATCTGGGATTTCCCCTCCTTGAACTCACTCTGTCCTGCTGCCCTGTGAAGAAGGTGCCTGTTTCTCCTTTGCCTTCCACCGTGATTGTAAGTTTTCTGAGGCCTCCCCAGCAATATGGAACTGTGAGTCAATTAAACCTCTTTCCTTTTTAAATTACCTAGTCTCCGGCAGTTCTTTATAGCAGCATGAGAACGGACTAATATAGTAAATACCCAAAAAAGGAAATGATTATGTTCTTTTAAAGAGAGAACATTGGCTTATAGTCTTCCTAATGTTGTAGTTCATATTTTGGTTCCTGATAAATCAGAGTGAATAAATCAAGCTAGCACACAGTGTGTACTGCACCTGGGGGAAAGAAGTTTGTGCCAACCCCAACCTGAGCCACCCCCACCCTCAACCCTGACTCGGCTGCTCTAAAGACACAGTGAGCTAAGAGGCAACGCTCATCTCCTGAACAGCAGCACCTCCAGTGCCCAGGCCGCTGGATGCCCAGGATGCAAAGATTCTCTGCAAGTTTGTGTGCATGTCAGAGTCACAGACTTGATGTACAGGAATTTCTTTTTCACAATGAGAAAGGAGATGTGGAATCATAACCCTGTATAATTAACCTGAGAAGATTTTAGGCTTTTCTCAAATTATCACCTCTTCAGTTTCTGAAAATATTTGACCAATAGAATTTAAGTCTGGTCTGTCTATTAAGTGTTTTACAAATATTCTAGAGGGGCAAGGTTGATTAAAAAAAATATGTATGTATCAGTTCAGTTGTGTATGCCTCTGTTGAACAGCACAGAACAAAAATCATCTTCAGTTTTTCAGCCTCCAGATATGTTATATTTCATCACCTTTATTGTGGAATGATGACAGTTTCCAAATGAAGTGAGCCCAGTGCCGCAGATAACACAGAATCACAGTTTGTTTAAAACAGGTCTAAATCCTTTCCTACCCATTTAAATTATCACAGTTTTAACCGCTAGATTTCAGAATGCTAAAGACTGAAGAGTTATAAGATGCAGTGAGTAGGAAGAAAATCCAAACGACATTTCACGCTTGCGTGTGCACAAACACACACAGATTTTATGGTGTTTACCAAAAGGCAGTATTTATAGCTCTGCGTAATTTATAGCTTTTAAATGTAATGTTATAATGCAAATAATTTTTTTTTTGCCCCGAGTGATGAGCTCATGAATAAACGTGAAAAGGATGCTAGGCTGGAGACAGGGATGGGAAGAGGAGGCTGAGAATGAATCAGCATGCGCCTGCTTTCTCCAGAAACTGTCACGATGACCATGGGATCGGTTCGCCGCTCAGCATGATGACTTGGGGCACAGCTATGTGTGACATGGCATTGAACAATTCCCATCCGAGGCAACAGACCAGGAATGCTGCTCAGCCCACCGTGCAACAAAAATGTATGAAATCGCATTAGCAGAAAAACAAGATTTCTGGGTCTTATCACAGAAAGGCTTTTTTCCTCTCCTAGATGAATGTTCACCTCTAATTGAACAACTGTTACCCTCTTTATTTCTACCTGAAAATGGCTTTTACAACTCATAATTAAGGGCAGGATCTTTATAATCCCATCATGATGAAATGTCTTTTTAGCGCCTGAATGCAGTTCATTAACAGGATATTTAGGGCTGTTTTTTCAGTGCATAATTGGACTACAATTCATTTGCATGTCCTGAACACGCATTTTAAGTCTATACGAGAACTCCATTCAGTGATTCCCCAAAACATGTTCTGGAAGGCTGAAGATCACGATCATTGTGAAACAAACACTACGTGAGACTCAATTTGTAGTTGAGAGGGAAATTGCAGCAGGGAAAATAGCTAAAACCCAACCAGGCATTCTCTAAATTAATATCATAAAATCATTTTTAAGGGAGAAATAAATTATTTAGCACAATAATTTTGAAGAGTTGATATCACTGCATTAAAATGACAGTGCTATGTAAGTTCTGTAAGAGTTCAAATTTAGACTTTTTCCCCAGGGAACTGTGCGTTTCACAGAAGTAGTGATGGACAATACCCTTTAGTATGCACAGTGGACTTCAGGGGATGTGAGGAAGCATAAGGGTTAATTTGTTTAAAATTCATGGCTGATTTTATGAGGAAACATTATACATTCTACTCACAAGCTGTTAGATTTGGAAGACTTTAGATAGAAAAATTAATTTAATGGATCCAAATCCTAACTCTTCAGCATACTGAAACAAGCCCAACCAGGAAGTTATTAAACGATAGAAAGTTGAAATATAAACAGGTCTTTCCATCTAAACACACATTCGAGTCCTGTATTCCTTGCTTTGTTAGCTTGGTACCCACTTATCCCACCAGGCTCAGGTCAGCCTTCCAGATGGAATTAGCCTTGTTTTTCCCACAAAGATTCTAAAAGTCTCTTTAATCAGTCATTGTTCATGTAGACACAAACCAGGGAAATTAGTTCTGAGACTGAGCTAGCGCTGTCAATCCTTCCTTCCCTACCTCTCTTCAAAGGAACTCTCAAGCATCTGAAAAACCCTCCAAACCATGGACAATTCCAGGGCTCCAAAATCATTTAGTGAAGAGGTTGATAAACGGGGCTTATGGCAGGTCTTCCCACTGAAAAATCCATCAAGTCTCTCCTAAGAATGAAAGTGCAGTCCCTCAGCTAAGGGCATGCTCATGAATTGGCCATTTATTTTAAAATTCTCAAGAAAAGACCAAATGATTGTTTTAGCTTAATGTTATGTTTTTGTTCAAGGACAATAAAAGGTCAGTAATTCACATGGAAGCAGAGGTTCAGACAGATTAAGTGACTGGTCCAAAGTCTCTCAGCCCATCCAGAACTCAGATCTCTGTTCCAAAGGGCTGAGCTCTTTCTACAGTACTACTCTGCACTGAGTGTGTTCCATTTAATTTATTAAAAGACATGTGTTGTTAGAAATTGATTGGCAAGTAAAGTTCACTACGTTTCTAATAACCCTTTAGAATAAAAACTGCTCACAAATAAATGAATGAAAACACAATGAAAAAGCAAGCAAACAAAACCTTGTCAGATTCTTTTAAATTCAATATACAAAAACGAAATTTTTATTTATTTTTAAACTCAAATATTTTGAAACTCTTGAGTCATAGATTAAATTGAGAGCAGGTTGTTTTTAAAATAATTTACTTCTACAACTCCATGAACATAACTGACTACAAAAACTTTTCTCAATAATTGAAACATCTTGAAAATAAATCTTAAACATAGTGACATGTGTTTAAATCGATAGTATGGAATTTAAACGTAATGGGAGTTTTGGTTTTGGTTTCCCCCATAGAATGTACGTTAATTAAAATAAGAACTCTGCTTTTTTCTCTACATAATAAAATCAGAGTTTTTTTTAGATATTTATATTTTAAGATAAATTTTAATTCAGTATATCTCAATATGTTATTACTATATGTGGCATGTTATATGTAAAATATATATGACCTTGTCGTTGCTATCCAAAATGAAAATCACTTAAAATTACCTACTATATGTTGCTAATGATTGCTAAAACTATTTGGTATAAAATATAACACCAGTATGGTTTTATCTATGAGATGTACAGTTTTGTGAAGTATCTCCAAACTGAAGTCAAATTAATTGGCTCTGTGTCTTTGTGCAAATAAGCTCACAGTTTTGTTTTATTTAGAGGATGGCAAATGCAGTTTTGTTTTTTAAAAGCATTAACCCTGGTGAATTAGTAGTGATATTAGTGACCAAACCCCAATGATCAGAAGATTGGAAATCCCTTAAGATACTTTACCAGAAATATTAAAAAATATATTTTGCACCAGACAATACACCAACGTAAAAATATTTTCTATTTTGTTTTAAGTGAACAAGAATGCATTTTACTGAAACTGTTTAAGATGAAAAATATGATGATAATGTGCATAAAAACATTTTTGCTACATAAAGTTTAAAGATGAAGCAATGAGAAGAATAAGAATCAAGCTTTATCATTTTCACATTGTTGAAGGATACAGACATCTTAATTGTTAAATTATATTCATGAATCAATTTCCATTTATTCTAGCGTAAATGTATCTAGGCAAAAATTATTTTTATTATGTTATTAGAGATCTCTGTCTCATGTAGTTCTCCAAGAAATGATATAAAATGACTTCCTAATATATATTCTTTTACGTGGATTTATTTAATAATCTCTCTGAATGTTGTTCATTTTTTAAGAGCTTAGCAAATTTATTCTCAGTCAATGAATTTCATTATTTGTCCTTAGAATAAAATTAATTAATTAATTAAATGCAAAACTCAGCATTTTATAATTTTATAATATCAATTTTGCATAATACTACAAATTCTTTCTAATTATGAATATACATTAAAAGAAAAATTGAAATACAGCTAGTAAATGTTCTATTAGACGTATCAAACTACTATTTTTAAAGCAAATTTATTACAAGTCAGAAACATATTTCGTTTCAATTAAATTTACTAGCATGTATTTTCCCCACATACTTCTAAAGTAAACATAACTATACTGTAAGCAGAGGCGATTTGTTTTATTTCAGACAGTGTTTTTTAATTAGATTATTTTAGTTCAAAACGTAATAGTAATGTCTGTACTGGTGCAGGGTTAAGTTCATGTTAATACTATTAAGAACCTTTCTGCCAAAGTAAAGTATGTGGGCTATGTTGCCAAAGATTTCAAATGAAGAAAAATTGTTTCTTAAAAAATTATCTAGTTAGCGAAGATTTTCTTAACTAAATGTGGAACTAATTTGTATTTTATTTATGGAAGATCATGATAATGCAGAATACAATCATGATTTATTTTATGTGTAATTTCAATGTTATTTTGTTAGATATAACATTTTATTTCTAGTGCTTTGGGTACTACAACATCAAAAACATATGTAGGTACATTTTACTGTTTAAAAATTTCAGATTTCTTATTTTACTTATGATATTAAAATAAAAATATTTTATATAAGAATAAAATTATTTTATGAACTCTTAAATCTAAAACAAAATGTAAATTCATAAATAAAAAACTAGTGGCTATTCCTTTTTAGTGAGAAATTTAAATCGTGTTTTGAGTATATTATCAAAATCTACCTTCAACAGGCCTTAATAATTTATATCAGCAATTCTCATTATTTGCATATGGTATTATATATCCCAGAATATCCCCCCAAATTAATTAACAATCTTAGCGTTCATTGGAGTGAATGGATACAAAATAAACATACAAAATCCAATAGCCATGCGATGACATACACTACCTAGGAACAACCCTATAAGATAGGAAGCAGGTCCTATTTCTAGAAAACTGTACACTTTTAGAGAGGAATAATAAAAGGTAATTTTAAAATTTCCTGTCTAGAAAAATGCATGACTGTAATTCCTCCTAAATTAATTCTTATATGTTAATGAAAAACAAATAAAAATAACATGCAATGAGATTTTATCTGAGATGAAGACACTTCCCAAAATGATTCTGGAAGAATTAACAAGCAATAATAGTTCAATAATACTTGAAACCAAACAAGAAAGGAATGATGTGTTTAAAAATGTTGACTATTACAATATAAATTGTATGGTATTGATGAAAAAAATTAAAAGATAGAGCGATAGAACAAAACAGTTTGAAAAAAATCCTAAATATAAGAAACTGGTATATTGTAAAAAAAAAATCATAAACAAATGCAAAAAAGATGATTTACTTATTCAACAAAACTTTAGAAAATTATCCATTTCAAGAACAATTAAGATAAGCAACTCATACTGTACTAAAGGATTTATTAAAGACTTTAGTATAAACAATGAAATTCTAAAACACTGGATGAAAACAGATGTGCATTTTTAACTGATATGAAGGTAAGAAAGAATTTTCTAAGATAGACAATGAAAGAGATTACATGATGTAATAAAATCAAAACTTCTGCACAAAATAATAACATTTAAAAGTAAATCTTTAATTGGATAGAAATAATTTTGACAAGAGGTTGCATTCTTAATTTACAATAAAAAATTCTAAAATTACTGATATTCTAATAAATAAGAACATAAACAGACAATTCTCAAATGGGAAAATGTTAATTGCTATACATATATATATGTGTATATATGTACTTTTTTTTTTTTGACATGGAATCTTGCTCTGTCGCCCAGGTTGGTGTGCAGTGGTGCAATCTTGGCTCACTGCAACATCCACCTCCCTGGTTCAAGCAATTCTTCTGCCTCAGCCTCCCGAGTAGCTGGGATTACAGGCATGCACCATCACACCCGACTAATTTTGTATTTTTAGTAGAGACAGGGTTTCACCATGTTGGCCAGGATGGTCTCAAACTCCTGACATCAGGCAATCTACCTACCTCAGCCTCCCAAAGTGCTGGGATTACAGGTGTGAGCCACCATGCCTGGCAGCAATAAATATATTTTTAAATGACCAAACTCACTTATAAAGAAAAATGCAATAAAAACACAATAAGGTATGGTTTATAATCTGTATAATTGACAAATGCTTTAAATGTTAATTCTCAACTAAAACAGGCACTTATCCATTATTTGTAAGAATGGAAATTGATCTTAATTTTAGGAAAAGAAATTGACAGTTATCTCAAAAATTTAATAGATCTTAATTCTGCTTCTATAGAAATACCATAATTAGACATAGGTTGACAGATGTATATCCAAAGATGCTCACTTCAGTAATATTTATAGTGGTGAAGCATCTGCAATAATCAAAATATCCAATGGTAGGAGTAAATTATTTATAATTTATATATTTGACAGAATATTACACAGTCACTACAAAGATGCTTCCAAAGCATATTTAATCACTTGGAAATTTGTCATGATATAATGTCAAATGAAAATTCAAGACTCAAATTTATATTTGTATAATTATGAAAATAAACATTAAACAAATGGGAATAACCCAAAGTGCTGATGGGCTTAAATTTAATTTTTATTTTACAAATGTTCTGAAACAAATATATATTCCTTTCATAATTATAAAATTTCATTTGTAAAAAAGATATGACAACTTCTAAATTATTGAGATAACAAGGGGATATAGCTAGATAAAGGATAAATTGATACAGACATTGATAAAGTTATGTTGCTATTCTATATATATACATAGGTATAAATATAATATCAAGGTAAACAGTCATATCAAATCAGGTTTAAATAGCATTCTCCCATATGTTTACATTAATTCTTTGTTCTAAGGTAATTTGGTAGTTGAGGTTGCCAAATGAATAGCTATTACTTTTCCTCCTTATATTAAGAGTTTTCATAAAGCTTAATACTGATGTCATATTTCCCTGTCTATTGACTTCCTACCTACTGTTTGTTTTTCTTCATCTTTTGATACCTCAATTCTTTTTTTGGTTAATTAATTATTTTGTTTATTTTTGAGACAGAGGCTCACTCTGTCGCCATGCTGGAGTGCAATGGCATGATCTCGGCTCACTGCAACCTCCACCTCCCGGATTCAAACGATTCTCCTGCCTCAGCCTCCCAAGTAGCTGGGACTACAGGCGCATGCCACCACATCCGGCTAATTTTTGCATTTTTAGTAGAGACGGGGTTTCACCATGTTGCCCCAGATGGTCTCTATCTCTTGACCTCTTGATTTGCCCGCCTCAGTCTCCCAAAGTGCTGGGATTACAGGCGTGAGCCACCACGTCCAGCCTGATACCTCAAATTCTTTGCAGACAAGTAGGGTATAAATGCAAACACCACTGTCATTTTATGTAGAATTGGCACTAATCTGGGGCTTTATTGTAATTTTCGTTTTAAACAAATTTTTATTAGGCTGCCGCTTGGCTCCTGCACGGAGACCCTGGTGACCCATCCTGGAAAGGTCTCTATCCAGCTCCGCCACCCTCTCTCCACTTCCACCCTCTGGAAGGCCTGCCGCTAAGGTGGCTTTCTCCTGCAAACCTCAACGTTGATGATGCTGCAAAGTCTTTCCCCAAAGAAGGAATTCCCTGCAGAAGGAAATCACTGAAGAATATGTATCTTTCTTTCCTGTATTAGTGCTGGAGGTTGTCAGTATCACACCTTTAGCTTGTTCAAAGTGCATCAAAGATAAACTTAAAAGAAAACCATATAGAGATCACATACTTTTAAGAAAAAGCTTACACCTCTGAATCTTTTTGTGACCTCCTAGAAACCCCATACAAGCTAATTGCCAGAAAATGATGCAAAACTCCCAGGAGTGTTGTGTATTATTTCTTCCATGAGGAAAGACAAAGCGATCTACAACATTATTGCTAGATAAAAGCCATGTCTATGCACTAAAGTTCAAGCAACACTGTAATTCTAGAGTAGAACGTGTCATTTTGTTAAATTGGTGGCTGTTTTAGCAATTATTTCACAAAGAAAAAATGAAAAATATAGACTTCGATTGGTCGAAGCAGATAGAAACTAATCTTACTGAGTATGGATTACTATTCTGACTTTAATGAAAGTAAATAATTCTACATTAAAAACTTTCTTATCAGCAGTTTACGTTTGAGATTACAACATAAACTCAAATAGTTCAGGTAATTAATGCAAGATGAAACTTTTATTTGAATTATCAACAGTTATCTCAATTTATTTGCCTCACCTTCTATTGCAACCCTGATCATTGCTGTTCTAGGGAACTGAGAAATGACTCGCATTATTCCTTTTACTGTTGTGCATTTCCTAGTTTTCGCAGTTCCTGGATAGGAAAAATTACAGGTCGAGAGAGAGAGAGAGAGAGAGAGAGAGAGAGAGAAAATGCCCTTGAAATCCAAATATGCTAAGCATATTATTTATAATGGTACATAAGTAAAACGTAGAATTTTAAAAAACTAGACAAACTTGCAACACCAGTAATTTCCTCTCTCTGATACATTTAAAGTTTTAATGAAAAAATAAACCACTCTTTCCAATGTTATGACTTAAACATAACATCATTCTGTATTAAAATTTATTTCATCCATTTTTTCAAGGAGGATAAATAATGTCATTTTTATTTGCAGAATAATTCTGAATTTTTCATGAGGGACTTAAAAATATGTCAAGAAGATTATTAAATTAATAATTTAATAAATAATTTCACACTAAAGAAACAATTTAGATCTAAACATCATACTGTTTTGGCAACGATCACCATTATCTGGGATTACATTGAACAAATTTCATTCTTTTCTCCTAAATATACCACATCTTACAATGTTACTTAGTGACTAAACAATTTATTTGCAATTCTGTATTCCACTACTCTTATAGGGAAGAGTCTGTACATGTTGATTTGAAAACTGAATTTTTAAACTTAAGCACTGGAAAAATGATACCTGTGAAAATATTAATTCTATTGGAGTTGTTTATATTCTTTTAGGTAGAACAGGATTATGTGTTGTCTTTTTTTTAAGAGAGTATTTTACTTTTTACTTTTAACAAAAATAAATAACAGATCGATAAAATTTTCTAATTTTCTCCTGGTTTTAAAACTAGGATATAGAGGCGTAAATGCCCAAAATAGGTTGCTATGTTGCGTTGACATCTAGTGGATTACGGCAGCTATTACAAGGCTTAAGACAGCTCTTAGAACAATGTTAAAGCTGAAAGACAACTTAAAAGGTCACCTCTTGTTCAATCCAACATTTGGAAACTAAGGCACAGAGAAAGTAAATTTGTCTGAAATAATTCAAGCATTATAAAAACACATAAAGTAAATATAGTATTGGTTATGGTAAACAGAAACTCAATTTTAGGAGCAGAAAACAAATAGAAATATAGATTACAACACAAATTCAAATAGTTCAGGTAATTAATGCAAGATGAATCTTTTGTTTGAATTATCAACAGTTACTTCAATTTATTTGCTTCACCTTCTATTGCAACCCTGATCACTGCTGATTTATGGAACTGAGAAATGACTAGCATTATTCATTTTGGGCATAGAAGATACAGTATTTTCCTCTTTTCTTACATGAAAGTTAGCATTATAGCATGCTACAAAACTTACTTTGCTTTTTCCATTTAAGAATATGCATAAGCACGGCCGGGCGCGGTGGTTCACTCCTGTAATCCCAGCACTTTGGGAGGCCGAGGCGTGCGGATCGCGAGGTCGGGAGATGGAGACCGTCCTGGCTAATACGGTGAAACCCTGTCTCTACTAAAAATACAAAGATTAGCTGGGCGTGGTGGCGGGTGCCTGTAGTCCTAGCTACTCAGGAGGCTGAGGCAGGAGAAAGGCGTGAACCCAGGAGGCGGAGCTTGCAGTGAGCCGAGATTGCGCCACCACACTCCAGCCTGGGGCACAGAGCAAGACTCCGTTTAAAAAAAAAAAGAATATGCTTAAGCACACACATACATGTTTATATTTTCAAAATGAGATACTGGAGAGCTAAATTAAACGTATTTGACAGTGATTACATACAGGGGGAGAGAGAGAATGGGGGAAGGGTTAGTGACGGAAGCAAGACTTTTCTGAATGGTGTGTTATACAGGACTTCAGAATCGTATAAATCTTTTACATTTGGAATCTTATAAATGCTCTGTATTTTCTTTTTTTAACTTATATTTTGAAGCTTGGGGTACATGTGCAGGTTTGTTATATAGGTAAACTTTTATTATGGGGTTTGTTGGACAGATTATTTCATCATCCAGGTATTAAGCCTAGTACCCATCATTTTCCCGATTCTCTCCCACCTCCCTCTTCCCTCCCGATAGGCCCCAGTGTGTGTTGTTCCCTTCTATGTGCCTGTTTTACATTTTCAAAAAAAAAAAAATAAAATTAATCTAAAAAGAAAACAATCAATCCCCAACATAAAAATAAACTGAAATTAATACATTAATGGAACATCATCAAGTTGGTAACATGACCTTACAGAAAAAAGAACTATATCTGGTTACTTTTATGTTAGCTATAAAGTCTTAGTAGTATAAATTTTTAATGACAAAAAGAACTGTAATATTGTTTTCACTTAACGTAGTAATTTTTATTTGGATTTTATTTTTTTTAACTAGTTTATACACATTATAGGACAAAGCAAGTAGGTAACTGTATTAATGTTGGTGGGAACCAAGATTTTCCATGTAAGAGAAAAGGAAGACAAGAAAAAAAATAAAGAAGTAGAAACCTTATATTGTTAATCTGAATTAAAAATATTACTATGTCCAACCCCACTAGAAACAAGAAAAAAATTACTACAAATTCTGAAAAAAAAAATACACACACACACACACACACATATATATATATATTTATTTTTTGAGACGGAGTCTCGCTCTGCCACCCAGGCTGGAGTGCGGTGGCGCGATCTCGGCTCACTGCAAGCTCCGCCTCCCGGGTTCACGCCATTCTCCTGTCTCAGCCTCCTGAGTAGCTGGAACTACAGGTGCCCGCCACCACGCCTGGCTAATTTTTTGTATTTTTTTAGTAGAGACGGGGTTTCGCCATGTTAGCCAGGATGGTCTGGATCTCCCGACCTCGTGATCTGCCCGCCTCGGCCTCCCAAAGTGCTGGGATTACAGGCGTGAGCCACCGCGTCGGCCAAAAATATTTTTTTTTATTTAAAAAACATATATTTCTTAGTTCTGTTGACTGAAATGTTTAGAAGCACTGAAAGCCCAATATCAATGAGCACCCATATCACCTAGGTTATGTCTCTAAAAATCACTTCTTATTGAAAAGAATTAGGGCTTCCCAGAGAAACAGCTGATTTTAAGTCGAGGGCAAAGTGGATTTTAAGCCTGGGACAGCTTGCAATTGGGCCACTTGAGATTTCAGCACCCTAGCATTTTTTGGTATCTGAAATTATGAGAATTCTGATTAGGCCTTTGCTAGCTTGCACATGTTAACCACTTGCTTTTTGCCCAAGATTCCCTGTTCCCACAATGTAATTATAAACTGTAGATGTACTGTTCCTGTGCCAAGCAGCAGGAGATAACTTCAGTGTCACAAAAAAAGTTTGCAGAAAGAATGATTACCTTGAGGGATGTTGCGACCAGCTGCTGATGCCCAGAAGTCTGGTTGTTCACGGTGTTATCTCAGACTGAAGAAATAGACTTTCCCTGGATTCCCTGAAACTCCCCATCCTTTACTTTCCAACCAAATAAAAACTCCCTGACTCTTCTTTTTGTTAAGGTGGATTTAAGAGATTTTTGCCCTCCCATCTCATTTTGGGCAAATCAAATAAATCCTTCTCTATCTCCAAGCACCTTTGTGTCAGTGTTTGGCCTCAGCTGCACGCCGGGAACACTAGCGTAAATTTGGGGTTCTATGACATGCTTATACCAGAAAGCAAGGAAAATACCAGCAGAACACACAGATCCACTTGAGGGTTTTCCATTGTCAACTGATGTGACATCTGAGGATGTGAAAACAATAATGACTACAACTGGTTGAAAAACATTGAATAAAGGCATATTTTATTTTATTGTACTTTATAATGCTTTGCGTTACGTTTTGTACAAATTGAGATTTTTCTGGCAACTGTGTGTTAAGCAAGTCTATTGGTGCCAATGTTCCAACAACAAGTGCTCACTTTATGTCTCCATGTCATATTTTGGCAATTATCACAATATTTCACAAGTTTTTCATATTTTATCTATTATGGTGATCTGTGATGGATCCTTGATGCTATTATTGTAATTTTTGGGGGGTGCCATGAACTGCATTCACGTTAGATGAACTTAATAAATGTATGTTTTATCATGACTGCTCTACCAACCAGCCACTCCCCATCTCTCTCCTGTTCCTCAGGTCTCCCTATTCCCTGAGATACAATAATACCAAAATTAGGTCAATTAGTAACTCTAAAATGGTCTCTATGTGTTCAAGTGAAAATAGAAGTCACACATCTCTCACTTTAAATCAAATTCTAAAAATGATTAAATTTAGCAGGGAAAACGTGTTGAAAACCAAGGTAGCAGAGTAGCACTTTTAATTTCCAAGAACTTTTTTTTGTACCAAACTTAACTTTTGCAGCAAACAGCCAACTTGTGAATGCAAAGGAAAAGTTCTTGAAGGAAAGTAAAAGTGTTACACAGGTGAACACACAAACGATAAGTCAAACAGCCCTATTGTTGGTATGGAAAAAGTTTGAGTGACCTGAATAGAAGATCAAGCCAGGCACAGTATTCCCTTAAGCAAAAGCCCTATCCAGAGCAAGGCCCTAACTTTCTTCAATTCTACAAAGGCTGAGAGAGATGAGGAAGCTGCAGAAGAAAAGTTGGAGCTAACAGAGGTCAGTCAGCTCATGAGGCTTAAGGAAGGAAGCCATCTCCACAACATAAAAGTACAAGGTGAAACATCTAGTGCTGATGGAGAAGCTGCAGCATTATCCAGAAAAGCCAGCTCAGATCATTGATGAAGATGGCTACAAGAAGCATATTGTCTGTGGACAAAAAAACGGCCTTATATTAGAAGAAGATGCTCTTCAGAACTTTCATAGCTGGAGAAGAAAAGTCAGTGCCTGACTTCAAAGCTTCAAGCAATAGCTGACTCTCTTGATTGGGGCTATTGCAGCTAGTGACCTAACATTGCAGCGAATGCTTATTTGTCATTTTGAAAACTCTGGGAAGAATTGTGCTAAATCTGCTCTGCTTGTGCTCTTTAAGTGGAACGACAAAACCTGGATGACAGCACATCTGTGTACAGCATGGATTGCTGAATATTTTAAGTCCACTATTGAGACCTAATGCTCAGAAAAAAAGATTCCTTTCCAAATATTATTGCTCACTGACAGTGCATCTAGTCACTCAAGAACTCTGACAAAGATGTACAATGAGATGAATGTTGTTCAACACAACATTCATTCTGTAGCCCATGAATCAAGGAGTAATTTCAACTTTCAAATCTTATTACTTAAGAAATACATTTCAGCTAGGCATGGTGGCTCATGCCTGTAATCCCAGCACTTTGGGAGGCTGAGGCGAGCAGATCACGAGGTTACGAGATCGAGACCATCTGGCCAACATGATGAAACCCCATCTCTACTAAAAATACAAAAAAAAAAATTAGCTGGGCACGGTGGTGCACGCCTGTAGTCCCAGCTACTCAGGAGGCTGAGGCAGGAGAATGGCTTTAACCTGGGAGTCAGAGGTTGCAGTGAGCCAAGATTGTGTCACTCCACTCCAGCCTGGCGACAGAGCGAGACTCCATCTCAAAAAAAAAAAAAAATACATTTCATAAGGCTATAGCTGCCATAGATAGTGACTCCTCTGATGGATCTGGGCAAAGTCCATTGAAAACCTGGAAAGGATTCACCATTTCAGATGCCATTAAAAACATTTATGGTATGTAGGAAAACTCAAAATATCACATTAACAGGAGTTTGGAAGAAGTTGATGTCAACTGTCATGGATGACTTTGAGGAGTTCAAGACTTCAGTGGAAGAAGTAACTGGAGATGTGATGGAAACAGCAAGAGAACTAGAATTAGAAATAGCTTGTAGATGTGACCCAATTGCTGCAATTTCATGATAAAACTTGAATGGATGAGGAGTTGCTTCTTATGGATGAGCACAGCATTTTCTTGAGATGGAATCTACTCTTGGTGAAGACACTGTGCATATTGTTGAAATGTCAACAAAGAATTTAGAATATTACATATACTTACTTGAAAAAGCAACAGCAGGGTTTGAGAGGATTGACTCCAATTTTGAAAGAAGTGTTACTGATGGTAAAGTGCTACCAAACAGCATCGCATGCTGCAGAGAAATCTTTCACAGAAGGAAGAATCTATTGACGTTAGAAAACTTTATTCTGTTTTAAAAAATTGCCACAGCCACCCCAAACTTCAGCAACCACCGCCCTGATCAGTTAGCAGTTGTCAACACTGAGGCAAGATCCTCCATAGCAAAAAGATTACAACTTGCTAAAGCCTCAGATGGTGGGTAGCATTTTTTAGAAATAAAGTATTTTTTTAATGAAGATATGTACGCTGCTTGTTTATACATAACACTATTGCACACTTAATAGGCTATAGAACAGTGTAAACATAACTTTTACATGCATCAGGAAACCAAAACATGTGTGATTCACTTTATCGCTGTATTTGCTTTATTGTAGTGACCTAGAACTGAACTGGCAATATCTCCAAGGTGTATCTGTGTATAAAAATCTATAGGTTTATAATGACACTTTAAAAAATGGAAAAAAATATTTTATTGGTCACCACTGGAGGCAGCTATAGTAGAAACTAATTACTCTGAAAACTGGCAACACAAAAGAGTAAGCATTTATCTCAATTTTCCTATGTGAACCACATTTCCAGGTAACCCAATAGCCATAATTTACAAGGGAAAGAATTTTATAAATTATTATTTACAGAAGAATCCCAGATAATAAATCTAAAAAGAATGATATAATTAGAAAATCACCATTTAGCAACTCCTAGTGAAATAATTGATTCTGACAACAAACCACAAATGCTAAAACCATTAAATGGCAATTTGATGGGGTTCTAGAAGTTTACAGCATGTTAAAGTGAAAAGCATGGTTTATTTTATAGCTCTAAGGGTGGGAAACACTTCTTGCTAATGAAGAGATCAGGCTATCACCCGAATCCAGCGACCAATTTTAGAATCAATCAGAATAGGACATTAAGCGGTTCCTGATGTCCCACAGTATGAGTTCACAGAACTTACTTTTGCTAAACACTGACCCTGAATTCAATTAAATAAATTAAGGTGATAAGTTAGCTTTTAGTGCTAACTTACAATTTAGGTACAAGATGCGGGGAAGAGGAGCTAGTTGAATGATACTGTCACCATGAGGAAGTAATCAGGCAAACCTAGGATATGGAACAATGGATATTCTATGTGCATTGTTCTACGGGACAATTACACCAGGTTTTTTCAGTAAGTCAATGGGAAGGGAAAAGAAGAGAGGAGAGGGGCTTGCTACAGATGTAAAAGACAAGGGGGTGTGACAACTGAATACAACATGTGAGTCTCATTTGGATCTTTATTTGGGAAAAAAATTATCTTACAAAGATGTTTATTGGCTGGGCACGGTGGCTCACATCTGTAATCCCAGCACTTTGGGAGGCTAGGTAGGCTGATCACCTGAGGTCAGGAGTTCGAGACCAGCCTGACCAATATGACGAAACCCTGTCTTTACTAAAAATACAAAAATTAGATGGGTGTGGTGGCAGGGGCCTGTAATCCCAGCTACTCGGGAGGTTGAGAAAGGAGAATCACTTCAACCTGGGAGGCAGAGGTTGCAGTGAGCCGTGATCACGCTATTGCACTCCAGCCTGGGCAACCACAGCAAAACTCCGTCTAAAAAAAAAAAAAAAAAAAAAAAAGATGTTTATTAAACCGTCAATGAACTTTGAATATGGTATATGGTCTGGGAATTAGATACTAATGAATTATT